>NC_039359.1:46005559-46305559 GCF_003573695.1 Papaver somniferum
CTTAGTTGATTTTTGGTTTGCTAAACTAAATTGGAAAAATTGCTTCGGGCAATTGTTTCCTTGATAACATATCAAAACAATTTACTTTGTTTCGGTTTTGATATTGGTTATCAAAAATGGTGTGTGGAACCCTCGTGCTTAACTCCATAGGTTTGCAATTCTATTTTGAGATTTGTAAGATTCTTTTCGTGTTGTCCTTTATTTTTTTCGTTTCTTTGTCATTTTGTGACAAAAAGGGGGAAAAATATATGGAGTAAACAAGTGATACTGGTATTGATTTTATATTGATTGGTATCACTAAGGAAAAGAACATTTGTGCTTAAACATTTATCTAACGAAAGAGTGAAAGCATAGACTAAGGGGGAGTAGCATATCATATTAATTGGTATAACAAAGACGTGCAGATTGATGAAATCTACATATCTCACCTTTAGGGGGAGTATTAGCTTTGTTATTATAATGTCAACACGGCATTTAAGGATTGAATTAATGCAAGTTATTGTGTTGTTGAATTCTGGAATCAAGCGTATGTGTAATGAATTCTTGTAATTTGTTTATCCATATGATTGTAAGAGTTTTGTCACTAAAATTGACAAAGGGGGAGATTGTTATAGCATAGATAGGTTGAACCCACCAAGAGTTGGTATGTCAAGTTTGGTTGTCATATTTTAGTGAATCAAAACTCATTTTAAGAGTCGCTTGATTATGTACTAGAGTCAACTTCGTATAGGTTAGCTTGAAAGTATTAGGATATGAGACATTACAAGTATTGTGAAGACTTGAAGAAGTGATGAAGTAAAAGCTACAACGACAACATCATCCTTCCACTTGAGGTTAGTGATATTTTACTTGAACTGTTTTATTCCCTAACATATCTTTCAAGTCGTGCATATTAAAAACGAAACTGCGAAGCATGAACACTCTAGATAAACATAGTATTAAGGAATACAATATGAAGTTTATTGCTTAACCATTAAAATTTGTAGATAAGACATCGACATAATCGTTTAAATGCTATTGTGATTATGTATGGGTATGAGGTGAGGATTTCATCCTAGGAAACAATGTTTTTACATGTGTTTTAAGGAAGTAAGTTTATAAACTTGTTTATGAAATGAAAAGGAAATCTCCAGGCGTTATTGGGATTGTTATTCATTGCATATCTAGTAAACATCTAATATGTGTGATTTAATATAACCGCTCACGACTTGTTTGTGTTCTTGGTAAAACTATTCACAAAGGCCTGACTTATGTATTGGTATGACTTTTATTAGTGAAACCGATCTTAAGTAATCACCTGAGATGGTAAGATCGAGTTTGTGATTTGTTGAACCGAATTTGGGTAAAGGGAACCGATCCTACGAAGAGGTGCAATACATCACAAATGGGAATCGATCCTTGTATGAGGTACAACAAGTTTGTAGAAGAAAGGGGAACCGATCCTAAGGACATGTGCAACACGTTTTTAGGCAAAGGGGAACCGATCCTATGGACATGTGCAACACATATAAGTTAGATACCATATATATGTGGGGAACCGATCCTAGTACCTAGTCAACTGAATTTTGGAAAGCTACTGTGACTATGAACAATACTCACATGAAGGTAGAACCGAAACTTGTTTTGGTAGAACCGAAACTTGTTTTGGTAGAACCGTTAAACCCATGATTTGTGATTAAGAGCTCTTGATCAATCACATGATTCTTTAAAGTCAGATGAACCAATTCTAAACTTGGTTGAAAGTGTGGAAAATCGGTTTCAAGGTTGTAAGTATGAAAGAGGACTTACAAAGTAAGGATGTCGACATACTTTGAACATGTACAGTAATGTTTATCTTTTATTGTTCAAAGTTATTCCTTAATAGATACAGGAAGAAAATCCCAGGATCGAAATATAAATAAGTTAAGAATCTTTTAATTAAGGTTGTTAATTTTATTTTAGGAAAATGAGAATTAGTAATGTGCATTTACTAGTTGAGATTTCCAAAGAGATTTTCGGTCATTATTTTGGACAGAGCATTTCCAGGAATTATGGAAACCGAATTTGGAATATATTTAATATCTTTGAGAATATTTTTGGTTTTGGAAATTCCTTGGTGTCCAAAATTCCTTGTCTATAAATACTTGAAGTTTGCATTTCTAGCAAACTAATCCTTCGTGACAGCAAACTTCCTCGGTTGCGTTGTTACTGGTGTAGCCGCCTATTCGTAGAGGAGAGTAACCTAATTAGGCAAAATTTCTTACGGCCTCTCAGTTTAAAGTCTTCTTTAGGATTGAGAATCTCTACGAGTACCGATGATGGGAAACTAGATAATTGCGGTTTATCTTGTGTTTTCGATTGATTTGATTGAACTTTGATTGCACCTCGTTTGTTTATGCTTGAAAATCTTCTATTCTTATATAAGATTCACTCAAACTAGATCGAAGTTTCGACATGGATCTTTAGACTGTTGTTAGTGCTAAAGACGATCTTGTGATAATCCATTGTTAACAGACTCTGTTCTGTGCGTGATTGATCACAAGAGATTCAAGTTGTTGTGTGAAGGTATTTATTGAAGATCTAAGAAGATTTGAAGACAAAGAAGATATTGAAGATTTCTGATTTGGCGTTCATAATCTTTGGTTTGCACAATCCTTCTTTCGCTATAAGAGGATCCAACTATAATAAGTTTATCCTTGTGGTAGATTGGATTGATTAGTTGTGTAGATCGGCATCAATACAATTCTTTGTGATTAAAAGTATTGATTGCAAAATCTTAACACTTACTTCGGTGATTGAACATAAGATAGATCTAAGAACCTGACGAAGGAGTTTATGTTAAGATACACAGAAGAGCCTTTGTCCGACTCATATCACTTGGTTGAATAGAGTTGATACCAAACAGATTTTTTGTTCCTTTACTGTTTGGAATATGAACCAAAGGAATTGTTCCAAGTACGTGACTTATTCATAAGTTGGAAGCATGGGAATACAGACGGAACCAGGTGAACTATAGTTTTAGTTGCTTGGTCTCAACTATAAGAAGTTGGTGTAATTTCGTGTAGCGTCTTAATCCTGAGAGTATTCAATTATGTACAAGGTCCCGGGGTTTTTCTACATTTGCGGTTTCCTCGTTAACAAAATCTTGTTGTGTCATTTACTTTATATTTACGCATTATAATTTTTTTATTATAATTAAAGTAAATTACACAAACGTTAATTCCTATTTACTTGATAAGCAATCCTATTGTGTTTGGTTAAGTCCGAACCTTTTTATCAAGTAAACATATTTCGTTGTTGTATTGTATCGATATCATATCCACAGACGATCACACGAAGTGTGAACCAATTAGATGCATTGTCTCGACTCAGTCTATAGACAATCACTTTCGGAGAAAGGACTTATACGTAGGAAAATTTTTAGCTTAAGGTATATTTGGGTACCCTTGCCTTTTCAATTGGTATCAGCGCATGAAAACATGAAAAGATCTAACAATCTTTGTTTGGTGCGATCCAACCTGTAACAATGAATCTAATGTGTGATTCAGTTAATGTAAGTCAAGATGAAAAATCTGCACTTGAAGATAATATCTTCTGTGAATCTACTGAACAGGCTGACTCCTATAATGTAGACTCAAGTGATTGGAAAACTTGCCTACAAAAGAAACTTGATGAGATTTCTGAAGATGGTGACTCAGAAATTGATCAAGATGTTGAAGATGATCTATCTGAATTTTCGGCAGTACTAGGAGCAGTCTCCACAAAAAAACTGTCTTCCTCAGATGTAATTGGACTCGTTGCTCCTCTCAGCAGAGAAAATAGGAAACTAAGAAAAATATTTTCTGGTTTCTTCTATGGATATCAGAATACCAGATATCTACTTAAAGACTATAAAAAAGTCTACACTCAAAAACTCTTGAGTTTGAGAATCTCAATAGGAAACATTACTTGTTGAATAAGAAACTTGTTAAGTTAGAAGCAAAGTTTAATTCTCAATAATCAACAAGTAACGAACAACGATTTCCCCATAAAAATCCTCTTAAGGATCAACTAACTGAAGCTCTTGAAAGAATCAAGGTCTTAGAAGAGGAAGCTGTAAGGCTAAGAAGACTCAATAATAGCACAATCAATTTATCTTCCATGTTGGATGCGGGAATATTTCATGGCGACAAACGTGGATTAGGGTATGATGGAATTGATACATTATCAATCAACAAGGAAGTAAAATTCGTAAAGGATGTTAGCTCATTCACCCCAGAAAATCCACCTGAACAAACTTGTACGGCTGAGATATCAAAGTGCTCAATTGAGATTCCAACAGAAACCATCTCCAGAAACAGTCAAAAGAAAACTCCAACCAAGGACCAGCATAGTAGCCAAACATCTCATAAAGGTAATACTAAAAACTTTGTTCCTTTCAATAAGCATTGTTATTATTGTAGAGATAAAGGTCATATGCAACGGGATTATAAAATCTGAAAGATACAAAACGCTTTATCTTTTGTATCTAAAGAAATGAACAGTGTCATCTCCAAAAACCTCGCAATCATCACTGTCCAGTGAGACAAATGAATTTTTACAAAAATTCAAAATCATATCCTAAAAGAAACTTTTCCAAAAGGAAAAATGATGGAAGAGGTGATACCTTTTTCAAAGGGGATAAGAGATCTGATGTTTCAAGATGGAGTGATGCTATGGCACAAGAAATGAAGAACCTTCATTCAAAATCCACCTACAAGTTGATACCAAAATATGAGAAGGTATCCAAAAGGAAGTTATCTAAAATAAATTATAAGAAAAACAATCTTGTTTTAATCTTAGACAAATATGACTATGAAAGTCTAGTGCTTAGACTCAAAAAGGATCTAGAGATATCCAGTTGTATCAATGTGAAAGCATCTTTTGATGATTTTCTAAACTCTAGAAAAACAAAAGGGGAGTTAACCTTAACTCTATGACTACTCAGAACTTTCGGTAGTAGCTTTGTATGTACTGGGCTAGGTTTTTGTTTCGGTCCTTCTGTAGAAAAACTTTCTTATTTTGAGCTGTTACCTTGAAAAAAGAAAAACAAGGGATTATAAATAGGTGTGATTATGCTCATACGATATCACAACCCTGTGATACAATGCTTTCATCTTATGAAGGTATTGAGGAAGATTTAACTGAAGATTAGAGAACCAATCTATGTATGGTTGCTCAGCATCGTGACTGGCTCAAAGAAAGAGTTATTCAAACAAAAGGAGTTCTTGCTGAACTTAAGTTTCTAATTGAAGAGCTTGAAAAACAAGAAGTGGTTGCTGACAAGTCTCTTGAGACATGCTTTAAAAGTTTGAACATTGAAGAAACCTCGGTGAACAACAAGAGCACCACTAGAGATTAAGTTATATGCTGAAATACTTAATCAAGGAAAATAGACATAAATTTTTGATTTCTTTCAATGATTGTATTAGGTCTATTATGAATAAAATTATTTGATTTATAATTTTTCTTGTGATAGTTTTGATTTACATAGCCTGTGCTTGAATGCTTTATTATTGCTATGGATGTTTATGGGATTCGGTTTTATTACCTTGATATTCGATTTCATAATGTTGTGAACCCTTAGGTTTGGGTGACTTTTTGATTTAGTAGGATTAAGTTCTAGCCCATATTGGTAGGCTTTATCAAAGTATCATGAGGGGTTCTGGTAGAAACAATATGTTAAAAAGCCATAATATGTTGAATCGGTTTTGGTTTAGCATAAAAGCATATGTGTTTCGACGGTTTTCAACTTTTGCTTGCAATTGTTAAAACCGATTTTCAACCTTTTTCTGGTAAAGGTTAGTTGTTGTTATTATTTTGTGTTGCATAAGGATGACAACATAATGATATTTCGATATTAGTTCTCCCTGGAAGAAGATGCAAACATATTGGAGAAGTGGATGCGAAATTTGAGGTAACAATGTTGTTAGTTAATTGTTTTCCTGTTTAAGAAAAGCCTGATTTTTATTTCATATATATTTTTCTTTTGCTTAACAAAATTTCGGTACAATTTATGTTTTATTCCATGATGTGTGTATGGATGTGTGTGTGATTCAATTGGTTCCGGTTAAGAAAAACTATTGTTATCTTGCTTTATTGTATGGTATCAATTGTTTAGGCTTACAAAATTTCGGTGCAATTGCGGTGTTTTAATGCTTATGTTGATTCAATTGCTTCCGGTTGAGGTGAACAATTATGCAAGTTGATTTATTTGGTTTGTATGAATTATTTATGGCTTAACGAAAGAAAAGGTTTACGAGATGAGTTGTGTAGTCCGATTCGATTCCGGGTAAGAGAAGCTAAGTTTATCTTAGTTAAACTTATCAAAGTGGAGGTTTCGGTTATTCAAGTCTAATAGAATGCCTTAACAAGAAATGTTAGTTAAATAACCTAGTAGTTGTCTTGTTTAAAATTGAAAGGTCTAAGTTATATGGAAAATTAGAACCTGATGAGAGAAATAGAGTTATCTTTATTTTGGTCTTATAGAATGAAGCGGTTGTATTTGTACAATCGGTTTAGCAAAGGGACTAAGTTGCTTAGTTTATATTTGGTTTGCTAAACTAAATTGGGAAAATTGCTTCCGGCAATTGTTTCCTTGATAACATATCAAAATAAATTACTTTGTAGTTTCGGTTTTGATATTGGTTATCAAAAATGGTGTGTGGAACCCTCGTGCTTAACTCTATAGGTTTGCAAGTCTATTTTGAGATTTGTAAGATTCTTTTCGTGTTGTCCTTTATTTTTTCGTTTCTTTGTCATTTTGTGACAAAAAGGGGGAGAAATATATGGAGTAAACAAGTGATACTAGTATTGATTGGTATCACTAAGGAAAAGAAAATTTGTGCTTAAAATTTTATCAAACGAAAGAGTGAAAGCATTGACTTAGGGGGAGTAGCATATCATATTAATTGGTATAATAAAGATGTGCGGATTGATGAAATCTACCTATCTCACCTTTAGGGGGAGTATTAGCTTTGTTATTATAATGTCAACAACGGCATTTAAAGATTGAATGAATGCAGGTCATTGTGTTGTTGAATTCGGGAATCAAGCGTATGTGTAATGAATTCTTGTAATTTGTTTATCCATATGATTGTAAGAGTTTTGTCACTAAAATTGACAAAGGGGGAGATTGTTAGAGCATAGCTCAGTGGAACCCACCAAGCGTTGGTATGTCGAGTTTGGTTGTCATATTTTAGTGAATCAAAACTTATTTTATGAGTCGCTTGATTATGTACTAGAGTTAACTTCGTATAGGTTAGCTTGAAAGTATTAGGATATGAGACATTACAAGTATTTCGAAGACTTGAAGAAGTGAAGAAGTAAAATCTACAACGACAACATCATCCTTCCACTTGAGGTTAGTGATATTTGACTTGAACTGTATCATTCCCTTACGTATCTTTCAAGTCGTGCATATTGAAAACGAAACTGCGAAGCATGAACAATCTAGATAGACATAGTATTAAGGAATACAATATGAAGTTTATTGCTTAACCATTAAAATTTATAGATAAGACATCGACATAATCGTTTGAATGTTATTGTGATTATGTATGGGTATGAGGTGAGGATTTCATCCTAGGAAACAATATTTTTACATGTATTTTAAGGAAGTAAGTTCATAAACTTATTTATGAATCGAAAAGGAAATCGCCAGGCGTTATTGGGATTGTTATTCATTGCTTATCTTATAAACATACAAAATGTGTGATTTGGTATAACCGCTCACGACTTGTTTTTGTTCTTGGTAAAACTATTCAGAAAGGCCTGACTTATGTATTGATATGACTTTTATTAGTGAAACCGATCTTAAGTAATCACCTGAGATGGTATGATCGAGTTTGTGATTTGTTGAACCGAATTTGGATAAAGGGGAACCGATACTATGAAGAGGTGCAACACATCACAAAAGGGAATCGATCCTTGTATGAGGTGCAACAAGTTTGTAGCAGAAAGGGAACTGATCCTACGGACATGTGCAACACGTTTTTAGGCAAAGGGGAACCGGTCCTATGGGCATGTGCAACACATATAAGTTAGATACCATATATATGTGGGGAACCAATCCTAGTACCTAGTCAACCTAATTTTGGAAAGCAAGTGTGACTATGCACAGTACTCACATGGAGGTAGAACCGAAACTTGTTTTGGTAGAACCGTTAAACCCATGATTTGTGATTAAGTGTTCTTGATCAATCACATAGTTCTTGAAAGTCAGATGAACCAATTCTAAACTTGTTTGAAAGTGTGCCAAATCGGTTTCAAGGTTATAAGTATGAAAGAGGACTTACAAAATAAGGATGTCAACATACTTTGAACACGTACAGTAATGTTTATCTTCTATTGTTCAAAGTTATTCCTTAATAGCTACAGGAATAAAATCCCAGGATCGAAATATAAATAAGTTAAGGATCTTTTAATTAAGGTTGTTAATTTTATTTTAGGAAAATGAGAATTAGTAATGTGCATTTACTAGTTGAGATTTTTCAAAGAGATTTTCGGTCATTATTTTGGACAGATCATTTCCAGGAATTATGGAAACCGAATTTGGAATATATTTAATATCTTTGAGAATATTTTCGGTTTTGGAAATTTCTTGGTGTCCAAACTTCCTTGTCTATAAATACTTGAAGTTTGCATTTCTAGCAAACTAATCATTCGTGACAGCAAACTTCATCGGTTGTGTTGTTACTGTTGTAGCCGCCTATTCGGAGAGGAGAGTAACCTAATTAGGCGAAATCTCTTACGATCGCTCAGTTTAAAGTCTTCTTTGGGATTGAGAAGCTCTACGAGTACCGTTGGTGGGAAACTAGATAATTGCGGTTTATCTTGTGTTTTTCATTGGTTTGATTGACTAACGGTGGTTGAACTTTGATTGCACCTAGTTTGTTTATGCTTGAGAATCTTCTCTTCTGATATAAGATTCACTCAAACTATATCGAAGTTTTGATAGGGATCTTTAGACTGTTGTTAGTGTTAAAGACGATCTTGTGATAATCCATTGTTAACAGACTCCGTTCTGTGCGTGATTAATCACAAGAGATTCAAGTTGTTGTGTGTCGGTGTTTATTAAAGATCTAAGAAGATTTGAAGACAAAGAAGATATTGAAGATTTCTGATTTGGGGTTCATAATCTTTGGTGTGCACAATACTTGTTTCAGTATAAGAGGATCCAACTATAATCAGTTTATCCTTGTGGTAGATTGGATTGATTAGTTATGTAGATTGGCACCAATATAATTTTTTTTGATTAAAAGTATTGATTGCAAAATCTTAACAATTACTTCGGTGATTGAACATAAGATAAACAGAAGAGCCTTTGTCCGACTCATATCACTTGGTTGAATAGAGTTGATACCAAACAGATTTTTTGTTCCTTTACTGTTTGGAATACGAACCAAAGGAATTGTTCCAAGTACGTGACTTATTCATAAGTTGGAGGCGTGGGAATACAGACGGAATTAGGTGAACTATAGGTTTAGTTGCTTGGTCTCAACTATAAGAAGTTGGTGTAATTTTGTGTAGCGGCTTAATCCTGAGAGTATTCAATTCTGGACAAGGTACCGGGGTTTTTCTGCATTTGCGGTTTACTCGTTAACAAAATCTTGCTGTGTCATTTACTTTATATTTCCGCATTATAATTGTTTTATTATAATTAAAGTAAATTACACAAACGTTAATTCTTATTTACTTGATAAGCAATCCTATTGTGTTTGGTTAAGTCCGAACCTTTTTATCAAGTAAACATACTTCGTTGTTATATTGTCTCGATCTCGTATCCATAGACGATCACACGAAGTGTGAACCAATTAGATGCATTGTCTCGACTCAGTCCATAGACAATCACTTTCAGATAAAGGACTTATAGGTAGGAAAAGTTTTAGCTTGAGGTACATTTGGGTACCCTCGCCTTTTCAGAAGGTCGAAAAGCCTTCGGTCAATGCTTTCCACAAGAAAAGCTGTATTTTTGATGGACACTGCAAATCCCAGAGGAACTCGGATGGAGGTAGAGGTTTCCGATGCGATTGATTGAGGTTGCTAATCATGCCTTTGTATCTTGATGTTGCGGTAAACTTCCCGAATGATATATGTTTACTCCTTTGTTTTTTGACTTGATCCATAACTTCAGTTGATTTTTTAGCTTTGATTGAGTCTTGAGGTAGAATCTAATCTGCCCTCGAAGGAAAAGTGCTAAAGCTAGTAATGCTATTACAATGACTACTAAAACTATAACTGAGACACAAACGAATTACAGACTCAAACTAGATTATACTAATGTTCTAGAAAGTAATGAAAACAATTTGGTTGCAAAATAAAGTACAACAAACACTGAAGAAAATGGTAAGTAAATGCGTCAAGTTCACCGGCCAATTCACATTTCAAATAGGATTTGCTTGCTGCTGAGAGATAAGAGAAAATGTAGTTGTGATACAATCTTAGGAAATCAGTATCCATCGTGCGACAATTGTGATTATGCTGCTTGCGGAGAATAATAAATCGTCTTGGTCAAGACATAACAGTTGATTCTAAAGTCTCCCATACTTTAGGGATTTTGATTTGCAAGAACTATAGAGTTATTTTAGGAATTATTATTTGTAGGAATTTTCACCAAATCTCCCATATTTTAGGGAGGTATTTTAGGGATTCTGATTTACAGTTTTGGGAGGTATTTTAAGGATTATGATTTTATCATTTTTTTATTATTTAGAAATAATTTTCTTAGTTAAATAAAAGGTCATTTTTGTAAACAAATCTTATTATAACGGGTTTTGATTCATGCTATCATGTTGGTGGGTGTCTTACGTATAACAAAAAAAAGTATTGGGCTAGAAAAAAAAGTTCCCCGAAGAGAAAAAAAGAACTGCTTCAAAAATAATAAAAATAAAATGCACACCCATCTTTTCTTTCTTTCAGTCTGTTCTCTATCATCAGAGTATGGTATGCTATTGAGTCATTGACTGTAACAGCGCCTTATTGTAGATGGACTTTGATCTAGTTTGTGTTCAAAAAGTGGGGCAGGGTAAATTGGCAGCCATGCAATAGATCATATATAAATGTTTGATCACAGGATTCACAGCCATAAACTGTGATGTAACTGCGTGCCTAAGAAGATATCAATTCGACTTGTAATGTGCCCAAAGATCAGACAGTCTGGACAAGAATTAATCGTTGCACAAGAGGAGTTTTAAGGAAAGAAAAAGAAATGCATATCAAATGCACCCAAATTATTCTTTAGCTCATGAGAGCACTGATAGCCTGAGACTATTTGACTGACTAATGAAATGTGCTTCAATTGGCCGTATATATTTATGTTCAACCCCCGCTCCTTTTTATTTTTATTTTTTTTTTGAACGGGGCATACACTATTTTGACTGTAATATCTTTGGTAATGTCATCCTCAAACACTGGTGTAAACAACAGCGGATGTCAATTCTACATTTGAAGTTTAGAATAGTTCCTCTTTTGTACAGAACTCCGTGACAATACAACTGTTAAGTTTACCATACACAGAAAGATACAATGGCAAAACAAAATTTGAGGCACCACGAGTAAGTTTCATCTTAGCTTGGACTCTTCCATGAGAATTCAGCCATTAATGCAATATGATCTGATGACCACAGCGGTGAAGGAAAAGCTGTATGTTTGATTGCAGACTCCTCGTCAAGCAGTTCTAATAGACTTATCACTGTCAACAAACCCTCTGTAAAATCATAAAAGAATTCGAGCTCAAAATCGCTATCATACATGAGATAAAAATTAACTAGTCACAGCTAATCACCAAGAGAAATTAACTGCAATTTCCTTGAGCAGATTTGACTATGTCCACAAGAAAAGGCAAATACCTGAATAGAAAATGTAATCTATTGTATTACGGAAATAGAGTGTAGCAGTGGTGAATCGAGGCTCCTTTGTATCAGAATCCATCATATCGCCTTCTTTAGTTCTTGAAAAGGATGAATATGCACTAGCCTATAAACAACATCCAAATGTCATCAGTCATGGGTGTGGAAATCCATGATGTTTTCATCCTCAAAATGTTGCATTTCCATTGAACATCATATTGCTGGCCTTGAAACTTTATCTTAATATTTTGAATAATCTCCACGAGAAAAACACGGAACACAGAAAAGAGGAAAAGGAAAAACATTATTCCTACCAGAGGTAGCAATTTATGTGAAAGCTTGAGATGTTCAATTATTCCATCAGGAGTGTTCACCAATTCTTCATGTTTAAGGTCCACCGACCCATTAACTACAAGAGTATGAGCAGCACTAAAACATAAAAGAAAATGTCAATTATAAGTCGCTGGTAAAGTAACTCCAGTAACTGAAGCCTCCTTCAGCTTTAAAATAAAACAGCACCAATATTTATGGAATTGAATTCACTCTTTGTTTAGCAAATGGAGCATTTAAATTAAAATAATATGTTTCAAAAAAGAATACCAGGGACTTTCTGTACCAAGAATTACAGCTAATACTAGTAAGTTTTGAAGGGAAAATAACTTCATTAGCAGACAGAAAAGAACAACCTTTTAGGGATAGAGTTAAGATCTGCACAGATGAGAACCGGAATATTTGAATGAGCTACACTTCGCTCCAGATCTTCAATAAGGGTTCCAACCTGTTGCGGTAACAAGTTCTTGAAAAAATTAGTTAAGCTTTCTTATAAGAAGCTACGAAGGGGATACAATATGAATACCAAAAAAAAATACCTGCCATAGTTTTACATCTGTGTTCTCTGGATCCGCAGATACATGAACATTAGCCTGATATTACCGATTTAAACATATCAGACACCTAAAACTAATAGATGAATGATTATGCTTCAAAGTCTTGATGGATGCCATACCACACAAATTCGATGATTTAACGTGTCAGAAACCGGCTCAGCTTTAATTGCCTCCAATATTACTGTAAGTGCAATATTGTCCTGCAAAAAAAAACACAACTTAATGCCAATATGAAGACAAACAAAAGAGATTAACCATTGACAATTCTAAAATCTGAATTGGAATGAATGGAAGTGGATAAAACCTCTACATCCAGCGCAACAAAAGGACAACAAACTAATAGAAACAATCACCTTCATCATACTACGGCGCTTTTCTGCATCAAGTGACCAGGCTATTTTTTGTGCAGTATTTTTGAACTCGAGCTATAACAAAAAAACACTAAATGTTTTAAATCTGGTGAATCGTTCAAAATGAACCAATAATGCATATATAAAATCAAGGTTCCTACCTCATATTTCTTAATTAGTCTGAATTTACTGAGGCGAAAAAATGTTGCACACCCTTCAAATACGTATTTAGAAGTAAACAGCTGTAAAAAAAAACATAAGAAGAAGGATTTATTTATTTTCACATAAGTACAGTTCAAATGATTGACCCGAAACCACATGCATCAGTTTGAGGTGTGTGCTTATCTGATTGTCTTAGAATTAACCCACTTTTGTAAGAAAAAATTTATGGAGCTCCCACACATTTTGTGACTAAAATTGCAGCAGGTAAGCAAGCTATCTTATCTGATTGACATACTTCATTTTCGTTTAAAATTGCAGCAGGTAAGCAAGCTATCTAACCATTTCCTATGTAGTTTTCAGAAGCAATTTTCAAATTTGTTTCTAAAAGATGGTTGACGTACTTCATTTTCGTTCTGAGATCCAGATAAAGTTGTAGGATTAGAAAAACCTTTTCCAAACACCCTATATAGAACAGTATAAGACTCAAAGTATCAAAAATTACAACTTCAAGAATACACGTGGATATGAGATATATACCGCGGATGTCTTCGACTTATGTATACCAGAATAGCCAATTTCTTTAAGCTTGGGCATAAAGAACTCCTCAAAGTGATCATGTTGTACCTAGTTAACAGAAAACAACATATTATACAGATGTCAACTAGGTAAAGAAACAACAGATAAACAGTAACAGTGACTTCCCCTTAACAATGATAACAGATACATTGAAAACGCACCTCCTGAAGACAAATGACATCTGCGTCATATCTAATAATCTCACGGAGTAAATTTTGGCTTCGGTATTCCCAATTAAGAGCCGAAGCAGGACAGTAGCTGTATCTACTAGGATTAGCGCACAGATCAGCGAGGATATTGTATGAGAGCACGCTAAAAGACCTAGCCGAACAAATTTTTGATTCCAATTTAAAGTTACTAAAACCATCCAGTGGTGTGACTGGAATCATACAGCGACGAGGAGGCGGAATGATAACATGATTTGTCTTTACTTCAGTTTGCACCCGAGGTTTTCCCTCACTAAAGAATGTTGCAACAGCTTCTAATTTTAATCTATATCCAAAATCCTTTATTGTGGGTAAGTAGGTCTTTGAAGAACCCACCTTAACCCATGATCCATGCACTATTTCTGCATTCTTGTTAACCAATGAATCCTTATCAAAAGCTGAACAATAGGAACAATCACAGTAACTCTCATCATCAACAACATCTGCAGTCGTCTGTGACGGGGCAGCTATATGACGTTTGCGGTGGTTCAGCCATTGATCATGGTAACACTTCAAAGAGCAGTGAAAACTCTCTTTAACATGTTTCTCTAACACTGAACAATCTCTGCACTGGAAAGTAGCTATTTGAGTAGGGTGCACACAACAAATGGGCCTCTCTTGGTTCTGCAGTCTATACCTGCTTAGTTAACATATAAAGAAATGAATTATAAGCGATTGGAATTTGACTAACAACCAAATCAATTATCGATTTAGGATGACTTAAACATGATCGAACGCATTTACCAAAAACCAGTGCATTCTAAAACTTGTAATCCACATCTAATTATCGAAATCTAATTCTAGGTCTTGTACATATCTGTGTTGTCCACTAAAAAAAAAACCTAAGTAGTAAGTACACGATCTACATTTGTTTCTCACAAAGAATCCGACAAACTAAACTCAAGATTTCAAAGATGATGATCCAAGAATACTTTAATTTGTAAATTTTGACTGAAAATATTCAAGAAATCAACGACACAATCACATCTAAGACTTGAATAATGAACAGAAATCATAAAGATGTAGGTAATCAAGTAAGCTAACCAGTTGAATTTCAATTTGTCGTCAGGAATGACTTTGTTGCCTTCTTTAGAATGGAGGGAAACAATTGGAATGATTTCGCAACCAACAGATGGAGTTTCAAGATTCAGTTCTGCTTGCATCTCGATTTCAAATTTCTGTAGTAATCATTTCAAAATCAATCATGTCACTGTTCAATAGAAACCAAGAAAGAGAGAGAGAGAGAGAGAGAGAGAGAGAGAGAGAAAAAAAAGTTCAGTGAAGGTTTTGGGTTTTGATCTTTCTTTTTGGTCAATATGCTTTTTTACTTCTTTTACCCCAAAATGTAAAAACAAGGTATCTAAGGAGGGGTGTCTGGGAATTGTTTTGAACTTTTAAGAAGGTATCTAAGGTATCCAAAAAAGGGGCTGTGTTTGATTTTAAGAAGTACTTCAAGTTTTCAATTACTTTTTTTTTTCATAAAAAAGGGCGAACTTCAGATATATTGCAAACTCCGATTTTGGAAATTGGAAACCTTACAGCAGATTTTCAAGATCATGTTACATTCATCAACTCTATTGTAGCTCCATCAGTTCTTGAACAGTTCAATCCTTACAAACATTAGTACCATTTCAAAGTTCCCAGAGGGCCAAGTAACATCAACAGGCCAAATTGATTTTGAAATAAAATCAATATGAATCACTGAACAAAGCAGTGATTGGATCAAGTCCAACCAGATGTTTTCAAGAACATGTACATTCAAGTACCATGAACTACGGTTTTTAAAACACCGGTATTTATAGAAATTAAATTAACGGGATTCAAAGTAACATGGGTCTTCTGAATAGGTCTTCAGTGGTCTGAATCGGAATGAATCGGACCGAATCGGCTTTGGAGTCTTGGTAGCAGTTGTGTTGATTGAAGAATTTGTTGATGATCTTGGTTTAGTTACTGTTGTTGTTGTCTTAGTTTCCTTGATTAGATCTGATGATGCTCTTGCTGTTGCTGGATTTGATTTTTCACCATAAATAAACATTATCATCCCCTTCAGCAGGTCAGGTCTTCAACTGAATGAAGAAGAACAAACAAAAAATCCAAACCACAAAAACCCAAATCAAAGAAAAAAGTTAAAATATCTTGTATCTATTCCTCAAATCAAAGCAAAGGGAAAAATCCTTGAATTAATCATAAGAAGAAAACAAGGAAAAAGTTGATCGGTCTAAACCTAGAAACGGATGAGTTTGAATCTAAATCAATCAGATTCAACCTCAAAAAACTGAAATAAAAAGCTGGAAAAAGCAAAGTACAGAAGATTAAGGATGGGTTGAGCTTCCCCTATTCAGATCTGCTCTAATAGAGCCAATATGTAACTATCTTTGGATATAAGCATATATAGTGTGTTTGCACATTAGTGTATAATTCCATAAACCAGGAGCCAAGTGTATGCATATGTGTGTATACGAAATTGGTGAAGGAGACAGGTTAAGTATGCGTACCCGTACGCATACTGGCGGAAGTTTTCGAACCGAGAATTTCTGATGAGTTTGGTTTTTACAAACTCTTAACTAGTCACCTGAAGTATGCGTACCCGTACGCATACTGGCGGAGGTTTTCGAACCGAAAATATCTGCTGACTTTAGAAACCAAAACAAACTCAAATCCGGTTGCTTAAGTACGCATACCTGTACGCATAGTTAAGCTGGTTACTTTCTCAAATCGGTCAGCTCATGAACTTAAACATTTAAATAATAAGGAATGCATTGTTTGCAAACCGTGGCTATAGTGTTCATAATTGATTCGAGTAAATCAAACCGATTTTGTTTCAATTGTGTTCGTGTATACTTCTATGAGAATAAAGCAATTGAACAACTCTTTAACTAGTTTCGTTTGAGTCATTTGAACTAGTTATGAATAAGATGAAAATGGTTGATATGAGAGTTATCATATGTCTAACCTCGGTTAACTATTATTGAGCCAACATGGGTGTATACGTTTGGGTACGGTTACATAAACCTAAATGAGGGTACATTTCATTTGGGTATAACAAGCTAAGTTCGATCTAACGGTTTATATATATATTAGCTTGGTTGAATCAGGTTTTCATCTAACGGTGAATATTGAATGCTTTGTTACCAAGGTAACTTAGATTGCAAACCCTGATTTGAGAAGCTATATATAGGAGAACTCTAACAACTGGGAAACCTAATCCCCGCACTTATGTGTGTTACTAGTTGCATAAGTAGAGTCGATTATCCTTTAACCTTAAGTTTTCCTAAACCTTGTTGGTTAACGGATTGAAAGACTTCATTGGGATTGTGAACCCAGACCCAACTATTTTCTCTTGTAGTTGCGTTTTCTAGTCTTGCCTGATTCTATCGTTTGAGTACTATCTTCTCTAAGATTTTCTCTAGATTAATTTCTCCGATAGGCAATATAAAACGTGATCACAAACACCTTCATTTCATTGTTCGTGATTCCACAATATCTTGTTTCGCCATCATACAATTTAGATTATTGTGAGGTGATTGATAATATTAGGTTGTTCTTTGGGAATATAAGACCGGTTTATCAAAATGTTCATGTTCACCTGGATTTATCAAAATACGGAACAAAAACTCTGGGGTATTTTTGTGGGAGACAGATTTATTCAATCCTATAGACTTTTCTGCGTGAGACGGATTTGTTTATCAAGTCTCCGACTTTGGGTCGTAGAAACTCTTGGTTGTGGGTGAGATAAACTAAGGGAATCAAGTGCGTAGTATCCTGCTGGGATCAGAGATATAAGGAGCGTAGCTGTACCTTGAATCAATGTGAGATTGATTATGGTTCAACTACAGTCCAGTCTGAAGTTCATTGGTAGTAGGCTAGTGTCTGTAGCGGCTTAATACAGTGTGGTGTTCAAACTGGACTGGGTCCCGGGGTTTTTCTGCATTTGCGGTTTCCTCGTTAACAAAATTCCGGTGTCAATGTTTTTTTTCTCCGCATTATATTTTTTCAGCGTTAGCTTCTCTGCTCGATAGCCAACGCACCAACAACTTGCATCCTTCTCAGCGCCACCTTCGCCCTTCCAAGCCAAGCGTTATCTCTGCACTTCGACCTAGCCGACTTCAATCTTCACTGTTTGATAGCCAAAGTTCAAGGTGTTGTTTTCACTGATTCACGGACATCACCAAAGCGGCGCCATCTTAGCCGTCAAAGACGCATTATTCGTCTTTCCATCTCCTTCAGCCAAGGAAGCGCCATCCTGGCCGTTCAAAGCAACACTATCTCCATACATTCCGTGACCTTGCCAACTAGCGCCATTCACCGGTTCGCGGACCAAATTGCAGTGTCATCTCCGCCAATCAGTGGCTAAAGTTTCAGCGCTGACGCCAACACCTTGCGGCCAAGTAAGAATTACATAAAGCCGTCAACATAAGAATCACGGATTCCTCATGCCTCCAACCAAAGGTTAGTTGAATCTCCTTGGCGATATCTTCACGTCTTTCCCTTTCGATTTTACTCTTGTCTGTCACCATCTCATGCTTACCCCGCAACATTGCCACTGTTACGTGCTAAGCAGGAGACTTAATGTTGATGGCGGTTTTTAGATTAAGGTTATAATCGTAAAACCTTGCATCGGATGTGACGTCACTCTGGAAGGAAACGGTGTCATGAGTGCTAACATCTCCACCAATATATTTATTGAGTCGCTCAATATACTTACATAAAATTTATCCATACTAGCGAATGTAGCAACCATCCCAGATGTTCTGTAAATTTCGGCCCCTTGCCCATATTCACTTAATATAAGTTTCTTTGAATTCCTTTTATGATATGTTCTCCAGCTGAACTCTTAATGTTGATATGGCATGACGATCTGTGTTCACTCGCAGCAGAGTAGCACGAATCTCCAAATATCAAGGATAAGGTCTTTGCATAAGGTATTCAATCAGAAAAGTATGCTGCTCTCTGGCAATGAACTTAAAAGAGCTCTGTGTCAAAACATAGAACTCAATCAATTGTCCTGGCTAACTTGCAGAAGTTAGGTTTTCGCGCCTCGCGTAGTATATCATACCTTGCTTGTCAAAATTAAGCCTAGGCAAACTAGGTAATTAATCCGCCATGGATTAGCAGGTGCAAAACCTCGCCCAGAATCAGAAAAAACAGGGAGCCGAAGCATCAAAGGGAGGCGTGGACATGCCTTAGGCCAGCTGGCGCCACTGGCCATGGGCCACGCCCCATCCTAAACCGGCCCTATTTCCCTCGACCAATCAGGTCGCTTTAAACTCGCCACGCGCACATAAGTTGTGGCTGGGCCCATGCTTGCTGGCCCCACTTCTAATCAACCAATCAGGTCGCTTTAAAGCCACCACACTCTCACCAGAAGTGTAGTCGCGCCTTATGTTTGGCCGGCCCCCTTTTTGCGGCCAATCAAGTTGCTCTAAACTTGCCACCATACATTAAATGCCAAACGCACCCTGTCGCGCCACCATGCTAAACTTACAAGCCAAACACGCCCTACCACAACAACATATTGACCGGCATGCCAACATGCCTCTGTACCGCGGTAACATGCCAACATGCCACTTTGCCGCGACAACATGCCACTTCGTGGCAACCTTACATAAATAGCCACCCACGACAATTCCTACTGTTGTGGACGTTTCCACACTATGACATTTCCATAGTTCCTTTGACATAGCCATGGCGCCATTTTCACAAAAATAGTGTCATGTCGCAGCCGCATGCCACTCGCACTAATTAGGGTTTCGACATGCCAAACCCTAATTTGGGCAAATTGCTACCAAAGCCAAATAACATTTCCCAGAGAAATGGGATTGACGTGGAAACAGTGCCAATGTTGCCACGCCACATGTGGGTTCGATACCACGGCGCCAAAACCAATCCTTGGCAACACCAATCCCCAATTTTACCACGGCACCAAAACCTAGCCTTGCCGCCAAGCCCTAACTTTGGCCACGGAGCCAAATCTTAGCTTTAGCCATGTCGCAACACCACTGGCATGCCGCTATGCCACGGCTACTAGCATGTCGCTATGCCACGGCTACTAGCATGATACTATTCCACGGTTACTTGGATGTCGCTATGCCACGTCTATGCCACGGCCACGCAATTAGCATGTTTCTATGCCACGGCTACACCATTATCATGCCTCTATGCCTTGGATCCACCATGCGCCACTATGTCAATGGCTCCACTCCGCTACACAACAATATGCGACCATAATCAATGGCCATCCTTCCTCCTGAGATGCAATCTCAGCCATCCAAGTTCGCCACCGAACTGATGGACTTGTGGCAACTCTTAGGCGACCAGCCGCCTAAACCCAGCGGCCATGGCTACGCCAGGCACCACTTGCACGAGCCATTCCAACCACGTCGCAATGCAACTGGCATGCCCTAAAATGCTATTGCGCCATTATTAGGCGCCAACAGAAGGTAGCCATAATCGACGGCTACCTTCCTCCTGAGATGCAATCTCATCCATCCAAGTTCGCCACCGAACTGATGGACTTACGTCAACTCTTAGGCAACCAGCCGCCTAAATCCAATGGCCATGGCTACGCCGAGCGTCACTTGCACCACCGTGCCACTGGCATGCACAAGCCATGCCGATATGCCACTGGCGTACACCAAAATGCCACTACGCCATTATCAGGCGCCAACACAAGTTATCCATAATCAACGGCTATCCTTATTTCATAAGATACAATCTCGGCCATCGAAGTTTTCCACCGAGCCGGTAAGCTCGCGACAAGTTTTAGGCAACGATCCTAGCATCACATGCTATTTACCTGCGGCAAGCTTCTCAATTTTGACTTTCCACACGTAGCAAAGTGCTACATGTTTTCCAGAGAAACACTCGAGACATCAATATATGTCACAAACTGGGGGATACTCATCAGGGTATTGGTCTAGCAGTTTACACCACGCGGCATGCAATACGCCCGTTACAGGAAATTGTCATACAGAGGGGCGGTTAGTAATGGCAAGAAATAATGGTGTAAACGTATCCTTCATTATGGAAACATAAATTCCAGGTTGTGGATGGGGAAAAACGAGCCGCCGGTTTTTTGGGAAAGTGAAGAGTCGAGCGTGCTGTCGAGACTCCTCAGCCAGGCGAGATGTTAATCCTCACACAGATGCACCGCTGCAAAGGGGGTGCTTAGATTCGGGAAATCAATATGTATGACTCCGGCCTAAACCAAGACAATGGCCGTTCCAGAGTCAATTCGGTTGCAAAGAGGGAGATGGGTTGATCTGTAGGAGGGAAGCTGAGAGTTGTGTGGATCAATGATGATCAAGGATTGTAGGTGTGTTGAAGGTTTCTGCAATATTGTTGAACTGCTGAAGTTGAATTATGTGAATAAGTTTATATCGAGTTGTTGACGGATAATGATGATAATCGATGATTCATGATATTCCATTGATCCCCTCCTGATGTCCTCGATTTAAACTTATTTATATTGCAAGAATGATGTACCACTGATCCCTGTAAGTGTGACGGTTTCTTGAGTGAAAGAGTGGAAAGTGGGAGATCGTGGTAAAGTCAGTTCCATGTCGTGCGGAGACTTGACTGATCGTACACCCACTACTTTACTAACTCCTCCAACCGTTTACACGACTTACACACATTTCTCGTTGCGGATGAATCCACGTGCTGTAGACCGCCAGACCAAAACCCTAAGTGATATCCCCCCATTTGTGACGTGATTGATATTTCACGAATCGTGGAGTCTGCAAGGCAGGCGTGTATTAGTTGGTCAGTTGTTGACTGATTTAGACTGTGATTCTAGTTTTATTGAATCGAGCATAATGGTGAATGCTCAGCGATTCATGGATTGAACATGTAGTTCTCTGAGATGTCAATGAATTACTGACTAGAGCGACTGAGCAAGTATTGCTCAACTCGACGAATTTCCGAATATCGAGAGTTTGTCGAGCAACTGAGCAAGTATTGCTCAATTCGACGAATTCGATAATTTTGGTGCGCAACTGAGCAAGTGTTGCTCAATTCAACAAAATACTGAATATTGGTAATTTGACGTGCAATTGAGCAAGTGTTTCTCAATTCGACAAACTACTGATGAATTACCGAATATTGATGGTTGGATCAATATTCGAGCAACTGAGCAAGTATTGCTCAATTCAAAGAATTATTTACTTGTACCGTGAACCAATAAAATATTAATCAAAAATATTGGTGAATTACCGAATATTATTAATTTGGATGTTGATTGCTGAATCATCATAATTTTGTGTTTGAACTTGCTCAGAATGGTGATTCGTGGAGCGTTTGTTCGAAACCCTAATTTTTGATCAATCCTTCAACAATTGGTGAATTGCTGAAAATTAGTCATGAGTGAAGAGGGACCGACCACATGGGATGATGAGCGTCCATGTGATGCCCAGTGCTCGAGTGAGTACGCACTAGGGTTCTCAGTTTGAGAGTTGGTGAAAGAACGATGATTAAATGCAGGTTTCATCATTTATTGAAATATTGCTGGATTCAACATTAGGTGACAAAACCTAGGTATGAGACATGAGGACCGACCAAGAGTTGATGGGACCGGTATTGGTGGTCACGGGACCAGTTGTTGGTCATTTGAAGGATTCTCCAGTTGGTTGGAGAGAGTTCGGACGCAGTATGAGCAATTGAACAAATTAGGTCAGAATTATGAAAACATGTGGGACCGGATTTGTGCAAGCCCTAGGAATGACTCTGGTCGGTCATGGAGGCATGCACGTGTTTCCGTGGTGTCCGTGTTTCCATACTGAGAGTTTCAGTATTTTCTAATGCGCGTTCGAGCAACATAGTGAATTTTCAGAAGAGTTTCATCTTGACTGAGAATTTTCGATTTTTGTTGGAATGAGCATGTATGCTCAATTCATCAATATTTTGAAAATATTAAAATAAAAATGTTTTAATATTTAAAATTGTCGTGAGAGGCTAGCCAGTCGTGCGACTATGTTGGCTTTTGGTTTTTCGTGATTTGAGCAATATTTGAGAAAATATGGAGAAATCATGAATTTTGCTCAAACCTAGGAGTTTCATGAATTGAGGAAAATTATAATTATGCAAGATTAGGGATTGCAAGTTGTGGGACCGACCATGGCTAGGGCATGGCAGGACGGCTAGGTTTCCCGGTCCCGCACACCTTTCCCTATCTTATTATTTTTCATGAATCCTTGAAGTTATGGAGAATCCTTGAAGTTATGGAGAATCCACGAGTTTTTGTTGAAACGGAGGAGTTTCGTGAGATTAGGGAATAATAATTATAAAAAGCTAAGGATTGTGAGGTGTGGGACCGGCCACGGCTTAGGCATGACCGGCCGATTAGGTTGCCCGGTCCCACACACCTCTCTTTATTTTATAATATTATTTCATGAATCCACCAAGTTATGGAGAATTCAAGAGTTTTGCAAAAACAAGGAAAGTTGCTAAAACCAAGGAGTTTTCGTGAGTTCACGAAATAACAAAAAATAAGGAAAATAATGGGAGAGGCACAGACCGACCATGGCTAGGGTACGGCAGGACGGCCGGCTGGTGGTCCCGGCCCTGGGTGTCTCTTATTATTTTATTAATATTTATTATTTTCTCCTGTTTTGCGAAGGATTCCTCATTATTTCATATTTTTGGACACTCGTTTGTGCATCCGGGTGCTCAGTCGTGCATCATTGTCGAGTACACTCGCACCATTTTTGTGGGGCTTACTCAGTGATGGTCCAGATGCCCGGTTTTTTGGGTATTTATTGCTGATTTATGAAATTCAGTGGAGAATAATTCATGAAACTGAGTAATTATATGCGTAGTTATTTATTACCAGTCCATAAAATCATCAGCGGATTGGACTATGGATTCAGAATAATAAAATGATAATTTCATCACCATCTCATGGAATCGCAGATTTGAAATGAGCGGTGATATTACCATTCCATGGGACCGTGGTGATTCGACCATGAAATCGGAGTAATATCTATTACCATTTCATGAGATCACCCGTGGATTCGATCATGAAATCGGAGTAATAAAATAAGTGGTGATATTACCATTTCATGAGATCAGCCATGGATTCGACCATGAAATCGGAGTAACATCTATTACCATTTCATGAGATCAGCCGTGGATTCGATCATGAAATCGGAGTAATACATTTATCTATTACCATTTCGATCATGAAATAGGAGTAATGAGATAAGATAGATTATCTTCTAGGAATTCAGTGGTGAATATGACTTAGAATTTAATCTCTTGCGTATAGTCAGTAAATCAGCGAGTGTTGCTAACGTCCCGAAGACGTTTTTCCCTCTCAACATTTCATATATGGAGGACCGCCTGAGTCTATACACGGGTCTCTCTACATAGTCAGGAACAGTGAGTATCACCGTCCTGAAGACGTTATTGCTCTCAATCTTACGGAGAACCGCCCAATTGTCCTTCTATGTAGAGGCGAATTCCTCTATGTAGTCAAGGAACAGTGAGTGTCACCGGCATCCTGAAGGCGTTAAGCTCTCAATCTTATGGAGAAAATCCCAATTACGTTATTCTACATAGAGACTATGATGAAATGCCCGGTGTCGAACGCTCCGGAGAGGCCTTTCGAGCGACATATGCATCATACTTCGTAAAACACGGATCGATACGTGGATCCCTGAAGCCGTGTCAGAAACATATAGTATCATGATTTTACGGTTTTGACCTTTGTTGAACATCCACCATCTACATTAAGTCCTCTTCTTAGTGAGGAACAGTCGTGTTCCGCAATAAGCATTAAATGGTGATTTTCAGTCGAAGAGATCAGTGGTTGAACTCCGTCGATGAGATCAGTGGTTGAACTCAATCTACAAAGGTAGTTTTAGAATCCTCGATTTACCCCAATGATGTCATATACGAGCAAATGCATAGATGAGAACCCTGATAGTAAGATAGAGTGTCATCTCGTGAGCATGGATAGATGAGGCACTGTTGATTTGGGCGTTCGGAAGGTTAGTTATGGTCGGTCTAGGATTCACGGGCCCGAGCCCCAAAAAGGAAACCCATGTTTTATTAGGTTTTGGGAATAAATTTGATATAAAAGGGAATAACCCTAAAAAATTATTTTATTTTTTGGTCAACCAAGCTTCATCACCAACTTCACGCGAGTAGCAGCAGCAGGGAGGAGGAAAAAAGTTCCGCCGCAGAACCAGCGCCGATCACCGCCGCTGATCAACGTCCGGCCAATTTCCGGCTGGCGACAGGTCAGTCCATTTTTTTTTCTTTTTGCTGTTAGTTTTATGATTCATGGGTTGTTCGCAAAACGATAAATCCCCTAGTTGCATGCATGCGCAGGATTTATGAAGGGTTTTTAGAAAACCTATGTATATCCCCGTTTGTTCGTTAGTTGAAGGAACGAGCAAAAATCCCTAATATGGAAGATATACATAAAACTTTGAATAGACATGGTCTATTTGCAGTAGCAAAAGTTTTGTTTATTAGGTTTCATGAAAACCCAAGTTTGTTTTCGAAGCATGAATTTTGTAAATACTTTTAGAAACGTAGGTTTGTTCGTAAACGTAACAAATAATAATCCTTAGGGTTAAAGGAATTTTGAAAAGACCTGGAGTTCATGATAAAATTTTGTTTATGAACTTTCAAATTTTTTTTGAAATATGTAGACTTTTGCAAAAATAGAGAAGACCCTCTTTTCATAGACGGATGCTCGATTGAGCAAAAAACGGGACCTGTTCATGTTTTATTGATATAAATCAAGTTTTGATTTATGAAAATTATTGAAAGAATATAATTCATGATTCGATGAACTCGTAGTGTATGTGTGAGTTTAGTGATTTTATAGTGTATGTACACGTAAAAATCAGCGAATGTTCACATGGAAAGTTATGTGAATTATTCATAGTTTCTCGAAAAGTCAGTGTTGAATCTTGAATAATATGTTTTATGCTTGACTTTGTAGGTTTGAAAGAATGAGCAAGTTTTGGGGTTTTACGCTGTTATCACTAAGTTCGTGAAATCGTAAATAGGTAAGAGTTGAGGATTACCATTTTTGTAGACGTCGATATGAGCATCATAATTGTCTTGTTGCTTCAATTCTGTTGTTGAAATTTGTGTATAGACGTAACAACAACTTTGCGAAAATAGCTCAGTCCCGTAGCGCTTCTGAAGATGATGCTTCTTCGAGAGAGGATGTTTCCACAGACGCCTCTTCCAGAAGTGACGGTTCCTCCAGAAATGATGATTCTGAGATTTCCAAGGAGAAAGAGGGAAGTCCCAAGACTAAGAACATTCCAACTGCTGAGGATAAGTTCTTTACATATCTATATAGACCTGAAAAGCGTCCCTTAGGCTCCTCGTTTGGGTTTTTAATAAATCCCAGGAGCACTACTCATAAATTGGTATCTCCTCAAGCAGTAATCCGGTTTTGTTTGCAAGGAAAACACTTTTCAGCTTCTCATGTGGAGTTCAAGCTTTCACGAAAGCCCCTGATGCATTTCTATGGATGGGCAAGACACATGTTGGGTCATAGCCGTGTTAGGACCATATTGGATAGTGCCTAGGTAACACGATCCATTCAAGCTGCTGGAGATTTAATCATCAACCATGATATACAAGGTATGGTAGCCTTTCTCGCCCGTTGGTTTGTTCCTACTCACACGTTTATATGCAGATGGGGAGAATTCACCATTACTTTAGAAGATGTAGTTGCTTTGTTGCACCTTCCAATTACTGGTAATTTCCCTGAAGAGATTTCGTCAGAGGAGAAGGAGATATCTAACATATTAGAGGCCAAGATGCACGAATTCAATGAGTCACCCGCATCCTGCTATGCTCAATGGTTATCACATTGGTGGTCGAGAGATAGAATTCCTGAAGAACCGGTTGATGGCGCTTTAACAATTGCTGCTTTCTTATGCCTGTGGCTTTCCAGGGATATCTTTGAAGATTGTGGACACTTGATGAAGCCGTTTGTGATTCGCTTTGCCATAAAGATGGCAAAAGGTGAGAAAATTCCCATTGGCAGTCTATTCTTGGGTTCGTTGTTCGCCAATTTAGACTCTCTAGTTATAGACTCCAGTATTTCTGATGGCTTCGTGAAAGTCGAGACATATGCCAATACCATGTTCCTCCAAGCCTTGATGTGGGAGCATCTCGAGAGTTACGCTCCAATTCCCCACAGTATTTTGCAAGACCCCAAGGTCGACACTCGTCACTCCTTCCTTGAGAAGAATAACTCCAGGATCATGCGATGGTCTAGAAATAAACCACAATACAAGATATTCATTACTGACGTTTTGTACATTGAGTCTGAGTTCAATTTCTGCCCCTGGGTGTCGGTTCCTTCTCTTTTCTCACAGTTGATCACTTTCAATACTACTGACGAGAATATCACGTTGAGTACTGGTGCTGGTCTGAGTGAAGGAGAGAGATCTTTTGTCTTGAGTTGTACTCCTGGTTTCTTGATATCAGTAATGAATGGAGAATTCCGGGTAGAAGAATACAATATTGATAGAGCGGCTCGACAGATGGGTTTTGATCAGTGTATTCCGGGTCACCGAATGAACAAACCATCAATTGAGTATTTGAAGACTAATCTGGACTGCACTCATGTGGAGGGAAGTGGGTATTTATTCCCATACTTTGACCGTGCTAATTTCGTGACTCCGGGTTACATAGACTTCTGGCGTCAGCAACTTGAGCGTGTGTATGAGTTTGCAATGGATGTTAAGTCCCCAGTTCGAGAGTTCCCTTCCTCTAAAATGATCTTTGATCGACCCAGGCTGAGATATCTTTCCAGTGGAGACAAAAGGAAGACGTATCCAAATGCGACACAGATGAGTACCTTTTTCATGATTTTAGCCAACATACGCCAATCACGCTTTTTGATTGTATTGTGGACTCCATGCTAGGACGGCCGTGCTGTGAGATTTCGAGTTGATGTAAACTCTCCAAACCTTCAAGAAAGTCCTCAAGGAGGAGAAGGCAGGAGCAAGACATCTCATAGGATGATCCCGAACGATATACAGTCTCATGTCGCTTCTTTGGTGAGTTGTTAATACTTTTATTCATTGTTGCGACTTTCTCGTCACTGTGATCAGGATCTTAAAAGAATATTGTTAATTCGTTTCAGAATTTTGCTCCATCTGTTATTGATGGTCTTATTTTTGCTCCTGGTCGAATAATCCAGGGATACAATACTGACGAGGAAGTTGACGTAAGTATTCCCTCCTCAAGCTAATCAGTGTAACACGCCTTTGGATGAATTAATGATGATCGTTGTTGATGTATCCAGGAGGAAATCATTGTAGATGAGCAACATGTTGATGAAGCACACTCTTCTTTGAGTTATGGAGATATGGAGAGTTCCCGAAATCTCGAACCGAATGAAAATAACGAAGTTGCCAACGGAGATTCCAACACCGCCGAGCCTTCAAATGGTTTAGAGACTCCCCTAGTAAGTATACCTCCTGTGACCTCTTCATAGATATATGATATTGCTGATTTATGAATGAATGAGTGAAAATCCATGCGAGTATACGAGTAATTTTGCCGAAATACGCCACCAGGAAATTTCAGACTTCAGCTTTTAGTAAAAACACCGTAGAATCCTCGTTTCGAGTCGGATTTTCAATGTCTGCATATGTATCTTCAAGCCCAGGAAATTTCCAAGTTTTAAAACAGCAGATTTTTGATTTTTAAGCATGTTTAGGGCCTTAAAAAGGCGAAACCATAAACTTCCAGGAGATTTTCAGAACTTTTCCATATTGCATGTCGTCCAATGTTTTGGACACATCTCCTTGATCGTTCATCCGATTGTTATAAAATTTTGACATGTTGTATAGGACTTCCATACTAAGAGAATGGTATATGACCCAACCTAAAATTCTTTACCAATTTCTCCCAGTTCGTCGTTTAATACAGGAAAGTGTAGAATCTCTTCAGATGAGCTTGTTTGAAAACGCGTTTCATGGATTCTACACCATTTGCCCATGTTTTGGGTGCAAAATAAGGAACTTAGATGATGTTAGTTCACTTACATTCTGAATTTTATGGTTGCCTTTGATTTTCCTGCTCTAATCTCATGTAATCTTCGTATTAGGTACCAAATAACGAAGTTGAGAATAACGGAACCAATGTTGAAGATTCGAGCAATGTGGTGAATCAAAGCAGTAACATCACCAACTCTCCACCTCCAGATTATGAGAATATCATTGTTGAAGCCTTAGAGGAAACTGAGACTCCAGTTTCTATTGAAATCGAGCAAAGAACAGAAGAGACTGTCCCAGAAGAAGATGATGTAATGACAATGGAGGATGCTCCAGTAGTTGAGAATCGTGTAGTAATACACGAGTATCCCAATGCTGGGACTGTTTGTGAGCCTCCATTTGGTGCTCAACTCCCGTATCATGTGTATGTTGGTGGATTCAGTGTTCCTACTGGGTATGCCAACATGTATGAGAAGTTGTGGAAAATGTATGGTCATATTGTTGTTGCCAGGGATCCTGATCGTAGCTACTTCTTGACAATGCAATTGGGAAACATATTGCGTGTTACAGATGACATACGAACCAGGGCCAGAATTACTGTTACTCGAGATGTGCTCTTTGATTGGGAGTAGAACATGGAGAATGTTGAGAGACTTGGCTTTAACTTGAAGTGGCTTCGTCAGAAGATCAACATTATCAAGGATGCAGTAGTGAAGAACATCCCTTTTACTAGTAACGCTGTGATTGAGAAAATGACCAAGATTGCTGAGCTGACCAAAAAGCTGGAGTTGGAGAGAGCGGCTTTGCAAGTCTTGGAGAATGTTGAGAAGCATAATCATACTTCGATGGCTTCCTTTAATTTCCTTTCCATAATCTCATGAACATTAAACTTCCGAGAGATGTGAGGTTTTATTTGGGTATTGATTTTTCGACAGGTTTTGAATGACTGAGGATTTTCTTTCGGATTTTGGATTTGGTAGAGATTTTTCTTAAATAAAGAACTTTTGTAAATTGCTGCATTTTCAAATACTGAGTGCAATACGCACACGTTTTGGAGGAATTGAAAAATACAAGTAAAAGAAAATCATGAGGTGTGAACGCCAGATGCTTTGAGCGTTTTCTTTGGATATAAGACATCCAATGTTGAATGATTCATGCGTTGAAAGTCTTGAGCCAATTCTCATGAATCACTAGTACACTTGTCTTGCCTTTGATGTCAGCCAATTTGTAGTATCCTCCAGCAACTGACTTAGCAATCATAAAAGGTCCTTCCCGATTAGAACTCTTTGTGGAGTGCAAATTGCATCTGGTTGCTTTAAGAACCAAATCTACTTCATGAAATTTGTGAGGCTTGGTTGTACGTGCTTTGAATATCTTCTGCTGGTTTGGAATTCCTCGTGGATTCCACGTTGGTGGAGCTTTCCAATTTTGCGGCACATGTGGACATTCACGTAGAGGAGAGTATGTTGGATAATGCTTGTGGAACCGAGCCAAATCTTCAGTGATGAACCTTCCAATGGGGTCCTCAGTTCGGAGAGATTCTAACCATTTAGTGTAGTACTGCTGAGGCGAGACTACCCACTCATAGCATTTGATGATAGCTTGGTCATGAGTATGATTGAGTCCCCGGATAAAGGTAGCATATTTGAAAGTTGCTAATATGGAATTATGAGGGGGAATATAACTTGCCTGCGTGCGGAATCTCCTGATAAATTCATGTGTGATTTCCTCGGGATTTTGTGTGAGTCCTGTTAAGGTTTGGACCTTCTCCAAATGATCGAAAGGTTGATCATATTCCGAGTCAGAACTTTCTTCGACGGAGAATGAAGAAACCGCAGCAATTCTTCCATCATGAATCCATGCTCGCCCAAGAATCATGTCATATCCCGGATCCTCCTTAATTATGAAGAATTTAGTTTCTATCCAGGTTGAATCGTTTCTTATGTTGAGAATGATGTAACCGTAAGCCTCCCTGGAGATTCCTTCGTGGTCTCTGACTGAAATAGGAGCATGAGTCGCTTCTTGTCGAGTGATGCCAGCAAATCTGAGGGTTTTCAAAGGGATGATGTTAACAATAGTGCCAACGTCAACTAATGCTCGTTTGAATTTATTTACCTTGAGATGCACCATAGTGAGAAGTCCCCAGTCGTACATCTCGTTGTCTGTTACTGGAGGTTCAGGAAGCGTCTGCTGGATTGCTAGCCGCTTTCTAGACACAATATGGTTCAGCGCAGCAAACATATCATCTCTCTAGGCCTTTGACAGGTACAACAACTCGCATACGTGCTCAATTAAGGATTGAACCACTTCCTTGACCGGCTGCTCGGAGGGTGCGAATGTTCTTATTGGGAGAGGATTTCTGTGCACTCCTTCAGTCCTCAGTTCTCCTGAGTCGGCCTTCTCTTTGAATATGCGTTTCAAATTTCTACAATCACTTGTTGGATGACTGACGTACCTATGGAAATGGCAGTAACGTGCGTTTTCCATTTGTTCCGCAGTTGGTTCCTTCTTGACAGGAGGTAGTTTGATTGCACCATCTTGGACACAGACTTCTAATAGTTCAATCACTTCTTCAATGGGAAAAGGGAAGTCAGGTACTTCCTGATCATCCTGTTGATTCGGTGGTTGTGCATTTCTAGTCTGGTTGTCCTTCCTTGGAGCTTTCGGGGGGTGAGGCATTGAAGAAGCATTCTTATGTTGTTGTGCCTCAGCTTTTCTCTTGCTCCCTTCAACAACATTCATGGAGGCTTCAACATTGTACTATTTGTTGATCAGACGCCGGGCATTGCTGCTTTGATTGTATTTCGATTCCTCTACTTTGACAGTTTTCGTTCTTTCTAGCAAGGCGGGAGAAGTAGTCGCTGATCGCTTGGCTGCTTCATGAAGTTCTGAAAAGGTATGAAAGCGAAGATTCTACAGCAAATCCCTGTAAACTGGGATCATGCCATTGATGCACAAGTCCACCAGTTGTTGTTCAGTAACGTTTGGATTATGACAGTCTAAAGCTTGAATCTTGAAACTCTTCACATAATCATTCGGATTTTCGTCATCCTTCTGAGCCATCCTTCCTAAGTAAGAAAGAGTAATTTTCTCAGAGACAAATAAGTACTTCCGGTAGAAAGCATTGATCATTTATTCCCAATTAGCTATTCTCCCTGGTGCAATGTTGTTGTACCAAGTATACGCTCGACCCGTCAGGGATTTTGAAAACTCTTTCAAGCGGAAAACATGGTTATGTTCATGCTCTCCTAATGCTTACAAGAATCGAGAGACGTGTTCTCGAGCATTCCCCGTTCCGTTGTAGAGTGTGAACGTTGGAGAAGCGTAACCTTTTGGGAGAGGAATTCTTTGTGTAGTAGCGGGATATGGAGGTTGGTGACAGTGCACGGATGGTGCATGTCCTTTTCCTCGATTCTCCATAAAACGTTCCAGGTCTTCACGGGTGATGAAACTGGCAGTTTCAGGTTCTGCAGCTTTGCGGGTTTCATCATCGTCAGGGACTGGAATAACTTCAGGATCCGTTCTTGGAGATGTTTCCTTGTCTTTCTCCTGAGTTTGTCTGATATCTTTTCAGTGAGAGTTTTGAGATAATTGCATAGCTCTTTCGGTGTTGCAGCCATGTCAATCTGATTTTTGGAAAGAGTCTCTTGCACCTTCATAAGATCACCTATGGTAGGCGGATTTTCTATGATTTCCTCGGGAGACCGGCCGAAGATAGGATGGTTTTCCACGTTGGTTCGAGGAGGAGTAGTGTCACCACCATTGTTGGAAGCAGGACTGGTTTCTGGAATACCACCATTGTTGCTAGTGCTAGCGATGTGCGCGTTAGGATTTGTAACTGAACCTGACCTAAGATCAACCATTTTGCAAAAATGTGAGATTGCAACCGAGAGATTAATCTCCCACTGTGGTCGCCAATCTGTGGATGGGGAAAAATGACCTGCCGGTTTTTTGGGAAAGTTAAGAGTCGAGCGTGCTGTCGAGACTCCTTAGACGGGCGAAATGTTAATCCTCACACAGATGCACCGCTGCAAAGGGGGTGCTTAGATTCGGGAAATCAATCTGTATGACTCCGGCCTAAACCAAGACAATGGTCGTTCCAGAGTCAATTCGATCGCAAAGAGGGAGATGGGTTGATCTGTAGGAGGGAAGCTGAGAGTTGTGTGGGATCAGTGATGATCAAGGATTGTGGGTGTGTTGAAGGTTTCTGCAATATTTCTGAACTGCTGAAGTTGAATTCTGTGAATAAGTTTATATCGAGTTGTTGACGGATAATGATGATAATCGATGATTCATGATATTCTATTGATCCCCTCCTGATGTCCTCGATTTAAACTTATTTATATTGCAAGAATGATGTACCACTGATCCCTGTAAGTGTGACGGTTTCTTGAGTGAAAGAGTGGGAAAGTGGGAGATCGTGGTAAAGTCAGTTCCATGTCGTGCGGAGACTTGACTGATCGTACACCCACTACTTTGCTAACTCCTCCAACCGTTTACACGACTTACGCACATTTCTCGTTGTGGATGAATCCACGTGCTGTAGACCGCCAGACCAAAACCCTCAGTGATATCCCTCCATTTGTGACGTGATTGATATTTCACGAATCGTGGAGTCTGCAAGGCAGGCGTGTATTAGTTGGTCAGTTGTTGACTGATTTATACTGTGATTCTAGTTTTATTGAATCGAGCATAATGGTAAATGCTCAGCGATTCATGGATTTAACATGTAGTTCTCTGAGATGTCAATGAATTACTGACTAGAGCGACTGAGCAAGTATTGCTCAACTCGACGAATTGCCGAATATCGAGAGTTTGTCGAGCAACTGAGCAAGTATTGCTCAATTCGACGAATTCGATAATTTTGGTGCGCAACTGAGCAAGTGTTGCTCAATTCAACAAAATACTGAATATTGGTAATTTGACGTGCAATTGAGCAAGTTTTTCTCAATTCGACAAACTACTGATGAATTACCGAATATTGATGGTTGGATCAATATTCGAGCAACTGAGCAAGTATTGCTCAATTCAAAGAATTATTTACTTGTACCGTGAACCAATAAAATATTAATCAAAAATATTGGTGAATTACCGAATATTATTAATTTGGATGTTGATTGCTGAATCATCATAATTTTGTGTTTGAACTTGCTCAGAATGGTGATTCGTGGAGCGTTTGTTCGAAACCCTAATTTTTGATCAATCCTTCAACAATTGGTGAATTGCTGAAAATTAGTCATGAGTGAAGAGGGACCGACCACATGGGATGATGAGCGTCCATGTGATGCCCAGTGCTCGAGTGAGCACGCACTAGGGTTCTCAGTTTGAGAGTTGGTGAAAGAACGATGATTAAATGCAGGTTTCATCATTTATTGAAATATTGTTGGATTCAACATTAGGTGACAAAACCTAGGTATGAGACATGAGGATTGACCAAGAGTTGATGGGACTGGATCTTGGTGGTCACGGGACCAGTTGTTGGTCATTTGAAGGATTCTCCAGTTGGTTGGAGAGAGTTCGGGCCCAATATGAGCAATTGAACAAATTAGGTCAGAATTATGAAAACATGTGGGACCGGCTTTTTGCAAGCCCTAGGAATGACTCTGGTCGGTCATGGAGGCATGCACGTGTTGCCGTGGTGTCTATGTTTCCATACTGAGAGTTTCAGTATTTTTTGATGCGCGTTCGAGCAACATAGTGAATTTTCAGAAGAGTTTCATCTTGACTGAGAATTTTCAATTTTTGTTGGAATGAGCATGTATGCTCAATTCATCAATATTTTGAAAATATTAAAATAAAAGTTTTTTAATATTTAAAATTGTCGTGAGAGGCTAGCCAGTCGTGCGATTATGTTGGCTTTTGGTTTTTCGTGATTTGAGCAATATTTGAGAAAATATGGAGAAATCATGAATTTCGCTCAAACCCAGGAGTTTCATGAATTGAGGAAAATAATAATTATGCAAGATTAGGGATTGCAAGGTGTGGGACCGACCATGGCTAGGGCATGGCCGACCGGCTAGGTTTCCCGGTCCCGCACACCTTTCCTTGTTTTATTATTTTTCATGAATCCTTGAAGTTATGGAGAATCCACAAGTTTTTGTTGAACAGAGGAGTTTCAGGAGATTAGGTAATAATAATTATAAAAAGCTAAGGATTGTGAGGTGTGGGACCGGCCACGGCTTAGGCATGGCCGGCCGGTTAGGTTGCCCGGTCTCGCACACCTCTCCTTATTTTATAATATTATTTCGTGAATCCACCAAGTTATAGAGAATTCACGAGTTTTGCAAAAACAAGGAAAGTTGTTAAAACCAAGGAGTTTTCGTGAGTTCACGAAATAACAAAAAATAAGGAAAATAATGGGAGAGGCATGGACCGACCATGGCTAGGGCACGGCCGTCCGGCCGGCTGGTGGGCCCGGCCCTGGGTGTCTCTTATTATTTTATTAATATTTATTGGTTTCTCCTATTTTGCGAAGGATTCCTCATTATTTCATATTTTTGGACACTGGTTCGTGCATCCGGGTGCTCAGCCGTGCATCATTGTCAAGTAAACTCGCACCATTTTTGTGGGGCTTACTCAGTGATGGTCCAGATGCCCGGTTTTTTGGTATTTATTACTGATTTATGAAATTCAGTGGAGAATAATTCATGAAACTGAGTAATAAGATGAGTAGTTATTTATTATCAATCCATAAAATCAGCAGCGGATTGGAATATGGATTCAGAATAATAAAATGATAATTTCATCACCATCTCATGGAATCGCAGATTTGACCATAAAATCGGAGTAATGAAATAAGCGGTGATATTACCATTCCATGGGACCGTGGTGATTCAACCATGAAATCGGAGTAATATCTATTACCATTTCATGAGATCACCCGTGGATTCGATCATGAAATCGGAGTAATAAAATAAGTGGTGATATTACCATTTCATGAGATCAACCGTGGATTCGACCATGAAATCGGAGTAACATCTATTACCATTTCATGAGATCAGCCGTGGATTCGATCATGAAATCGGAGTAATACATTTATCTATTACCATTTCGATCATGAAATAGGAGTAATGAGATAAGATAGATTATCTTCTAGGAATTCAGTGGTGAATATGACCTAGAATTTAATCTCTTGCGTATAGTCAGTAAATCAGCGAGTGTTGCTAACGTCCCGAAGACGTTTTTCCCTCTCAAAATTTCATATATGGAGGACCGCCTGAGTCTATACACGGGTCTCTCTACATAGTCAGGAACAGTGAGTATCACCGTCCTGAAGACGTTATTGCTCTCAATCTTACGGAGAACCGCCCAATTGTCCTTCTATGTAGAGGCGAATTCCTCTATGTAGTCAAGGAACAGTGAGTGTCACCGGCATCCTGAAGGCGTTAAGCTCTCAATCTTACGGAGAACATCCCAATTACGTTATTTTACATAGAGTCTATGATGAAATGCCCGGTGTCGAACGCTCCGGAGAGGCCTTTCGAGCGACATATGCATCATACTTCGTAAAACACGAATGGTCACATGGATCCCTGAAGCTGTGTCAGAAACATGCAGTATCATGATTTTACGGTTTTGACCTTTGTTGAAAATCCACTATCTACACATGCGTTACCCGTTACTTTTTTCTTCCACCACTCAATCGTTTCCACTTCCTACGAGACCATGGTACGTTTTGTTGCGACTTGTATAAATATGTCTCACCTATTTCCACCAAACAACAAGTTTTGGTCAGGAGAACAATACCACATCCATAAATCATCTGATAGCTTTTCATTCAGCTAGCAAGTTCAACTTTCTGATGCAAGTCACAAAACACCCACACTTCCAGAATCAACTATTCTGGTCTCAACACTTTCTTCGCTTCCCTTCCTAAGACCAACCCTTTTCCTTCACTTTGTGACTGAAGCAAGCCTGGAACGGCCATTTCTTGGTTTAGGCCAGGATTGTACAAATTGATCTCTCAAATCAAAAGTACTCACGTGCAGTACAATGTTTAGGGTTTAGACTCGTTTCTCATCCACACACACAAAATTACCGGAAACAGTAGAAATTGTTTTCACCCTCAAACAATTGGCGACCACGGTGGAGATTAATCTCTCGGTTACAAATTCAACTCTCATTTCCATCATCCTACCAGCGAAAACCATGCTTTGAAGCGCATCGTCCAAGAAAAGAGGGGTTCAGGAGAATTGCGTATGGGGACTAGAGATTCTCCACCTTATTACGGATCGACATAAAGATGTTCCATCGACAATAAAGAACGACCGGGGACTTCTCGTGGCAAGAAGGGCATTACATAAAGACTCAAATTTACTACCTGAAGACTCAGTTCTGGTGAAAGACCCTAAAACAAATTTTGACATATAGATTGATCAAAGTGCCATTATTCCAAAAATAATCCTAAAACTCTTATAAAAAGAAATCATCTATCAATCCAAAAACCAGAAAACCATACCATAAACTAGGCGTTTCTTTTGCCTTTAAAAAAAATCTAAAAAAAGAAGTTCAGAAAATAAAAATATTTAAAGAAAATTGCCTGACAACGGCTCGTTCTTCTTGGAGAAAATGTCCTTCATACTTTGAAGAGATGTCTGCTTCAGCTTCAACTCCTGGGACAACTTCTCGACTTATACCTTCTGTTGATTAATCAAATTCGTGGAAAGACCATCAACCGCTTCAGCCTACAGCCTTTGGATCTCGGAAAGTACCTCACAGAACCAGGAGGCGTTAAAATCAAAGTTTACAGACATATCCTGGTGGAACTCCTAGTTTGAGATTGCATCTCCAGAAACGGTGTGACCAGTCACCTTGCACATATCACGAATTGAAGATAATATTTCTTCCACCCGCTTAACCAACGCGAACCGTCTAGTGATCTTCTTTGCTGTTGTGATGTGTCCATATCTCTCACATATTCTGGTATACAACTCCTTATGCTTAGCCTGTACACTGAAGCCTCAATCAACACGTGATCTTCATGAGGAGTCAAGAATAGAGGGTCGAAAGTCGCGTCTGCAATCGATTCCGCAACCAGCAAGGATTCCTTGGCTACAATCGCGCCCGCAACCATGGGGGCGTTTTCCATCATCTGAAGCACATCAGCATCTTCACGACGATCAGTCTCCAAATCCGGGTTGCCAGCCGGTACGATTTCCATAAGAGACAAGGCAGCATCTTCATCATGACGAACCTCCATCTCAGAGTTATCTTTGATGTTTCCTTCCTGTAATAACACCAATTGAGTATTTATTCCGAATAAATAAATGGCCTATAAAAAAACATGGAAAACTCACCGACTCATTTGTGGACCCACCAGAAGAAGACCCGATGTTATATTCGGAAGCGCTCCTCTCGCCATCGGATCTCGAACTCTCTTCCTCTTTGGATTCTTCTTCAAGAGATTCAATCTTATCGCTTTCTCCCTCGAGAGGCGCCGTCTTTTTTCCGTAGGAAAGTCTAGCAAAAATATTCGAGTCGCCAAGGCCCTGAGTCAAAAAGAAGAGTCAGTGACGAAGCGGAAAATTTATGTAATTCAGCCAAGTCATAGAATCATACACACCTGCGTGTTGAAAGAACTGAAGGTCACAAGGGCAGTCGAATCCAATTGGAAGTCACCTGCACGATTATTCGACTTTTGATCCTTTTTCTGGGGACTGTCTGCATCCAAGCTGGATATTTTTGCTTGCCCGAAAGAAGCTCTTTCAATAATTTATGCTTTGCTAGAACCATAGAGGAAGGTTTTCCACGTGGTTTTGTCACAACATCCTGCACGAACTGATGGATGGCGAGGAACTCATCTTACCAGAAGACGTTATATTTTGGAGTCGTCGCAGGTTTTCGTTCTGAGAGCAAGAAAGGAAGACTTTTACCCGGTGCAAAGACGTTGTAATCAAGAATAGAGGGTAACGATTCATCTGGAGATGATGGCCGATGGAATGGGACTCCCTGATCAAAGACCATATGTCGAGCAGCCCTATCAATGTTGTAAGAGACTACTCACAAGATCCTCTGAAAAATAATGGCACATACCCAGATGTGCAGCTTCGCAAGAACAAAACTTCCCTAGTGCTCATATTCTCGTCAGCAGAATGCAATATCATGTTTGGTGCGGAAGCAATAGTGTTTGGTTGAACTATGGAGTCGTGGACCGGAACCCAGGGACGAAAGTTAACTGCATGCGAGTTGTCAAGAAATTCAATGAGCTTTGAGCCAGGCCTTGGACGCCTATCCAACCAACGTAGTATCCTGGAGCCACCATACGTATCAGGAAATGAGGTTTTTGGGTTAGGAGAATAATATTTGAAGTTCTCCCAAAACCATGCTTGGAGAAAGGCGACATGGACATACGATTCCACTTTCATGTACACATTAGAGATGTACATGTCCGCCGCTAAACGATCCAGATGAGTATACAAAGAGCCAAGAAACAAACTGTCGACGGGAAGGGCGACGCCTTTCGCTAATTTGATAGAAAATTTAATGAGCTTCTGCCTTATCTCTTTCTTGCCAGAACCATCATCAAAAATGTCTCTGGATAACCACGGAGATAAAAATGCAGCAACATGGATTGCATCATCCAGCACCAAACCCAACTCCGGCTCATCAGGGAACCACTCAGACACCCACCAATTATAGAAGCACCTTTCCTCATAATTCTTTTGAACATATCATGTTGCTTTCGTGACCAAGGCGGCGTGTATTTCTTCTTCTTCCTCAGACAAGACGACGTCAAATTTTCCAATAATTTGAAGACTCAACAGAACGGCTACGCTTTCCAAAGAAATAGTCACCTCACTCCACCTACATATAGCCGTGTGAGTTTTCGGACACCATCTGGAGATGAAATAATCAAGCCTGCAGCGTTTTTTCTGATTTGAAGTGTTGCAGAAGCCATGACAGCATTCACGATTTGCGCCCCAGTCAGATTAGCTCTTACATGTTTGTGGCTTATCATGAATTTCATCCATTTGTCGTAAGAACGTAATGGACTATGACGGATTTTGAAGTATACGGGAGAAGCTATATACTCTTTCTTCTGGAGGAAAAACCTCATTATACGCCTCGGAGTGACTGATTGAGCTTCTCCATCATTCTCTGAATCAGTCAGAAGAGTTTCCACGAATTTGGGATGGGTCCTTTTAATCATAGCAGACTTCGTAAAAAACTCATCATTTGTGTTCGGCTTGGAGTTGTTGGCACTTCTCGACGCGGCGGCGGAACTGCTTTCAGGTGACATCTTAACAAAGTTCCTTATGCTTTTGAAGTAACTACAACGAAGCAAAACAGAAAAGTTACTACCTTGGAGAAAAAACCGTGCATAAAGGTTTTGTCAGAATCAAGCACGATGGTGAAAATCCACGGCAAGTTTTTATGGGAAATTTTGTTTGGTCACAAGTCATAAGCATGCATAGACAAAAGAAACACACATCGCCAAAAGAAGTGGGGAATGATACTCGCTTCGACAGGTCATTTTTTTGCCGTGGGAAACGTCCCCCTAGCCAAGACTGTGTCTCGCAGCGGGAAGTATGCCCTCGGACAAAGGGAGAATGTGTTCCATCACGAAAACTGTGCACACGACCACAAAAGGAAAAGGAAACCCAAAATCTAGGTTTCCATGGTAGAAGAACTAATGGCAGCCACCCATACGTGCACGCCTACTTTTGCATAATAATTGGCTTCATTACTATCAATGTGACGGCTAATATTACTACGATACTGCTAGCAGAGAAGAATCATTCATACAAAAGTATCTCTACGGGTTTATGGGGGATGTTTCTATGGCTAGGGTTTACACCAAAAAAAAAAGGAAACATATAAGAAACGTTGGAACACATACCTGGAATACGCTCGCCTACTCCTATGCTTTGCTGCTAGCGCGTAGACGTGGAAACAAAGCGAATATTACAAAAATAAAAGATGTGCGACACCTTTTATATACATATTATTTTTTGAGATTGGGTAGAAGAAGTTTTCCTTTTATAAGCACAACACTTTTGGAATTAGAGTGGAGGAAGGTTTCTTGTTTAATCTATGCACGTAAAAAGGCAACGGGACCGCGGAGACAACGCTCCATGGCACCACCAGCTAGCAGCCAAGACAACGCCAAACAGTACGCCTCCAAGCAGCCATCTCTACCGCTCCACGCAAATGCCAACAGTCTGCGTTCAATCCCCAAGAGCCCGCTCCTAGCCAGCGCCATCTCCACGTCGCAGCCAATCCCTAACCAGCGCCATACTCTCCGCGTCGCAGCCAGATTAGTGCACGCCACCCCCAAGATAAGCCAGTAGCGTCACGGCCAAGATAAGCCAAGCCAGCAGCGCCAACGGCTCCACGTCCTAGCCAGCACCAACAGCTTGCATCCTTCCAGTGTTAGCTTCTGGCTCAATAGCCAATGCATCAACAACTTGCATCCTTCTCAGCGCCACCTTCGCCCTTCCAAGCCAAGCATTGTCTCTTCCCTTCGACCTAGCTGGCTTCAATCTTCATTTTTTGATAGCCACAGTTCAAGGTGTTGTTTTCACTGATTCACGGACATCACCAAAGCGGCGCCATCTTAGCCGTTCAAAGCCGCACCATTCGTCTTTCCATCTCCTTCAGCCAAGGAAGCGCCATCCTGGCCGTTTAAAGCAGCGCTATCTCCATACATTCCGTGACCTAGCAAGATAGCGCCATTCACCGTTTCACGGACCAAATTGCAGTGCCATCTTCGCCAATCAGTGGCTAAAGTTTCAGCGCTGACGCCAACACCTTACGGCCAAGTCAGAATTACATAAAGTCGCCAGTACCAGAATCACGGATTCCTCATGCCTCCCACCAAAGATTAGTTGAATCTCCTTGGCAATCTCTTCACGTCTTGCCCTTTCGATTTTACCCTTGTCTGTCACCATCTCATGCTTACCTCTCAACAGTGCCATTGTTACGTGCTAAGCAGAGGACTTAATATTGATGGTGGTTTTTAGATTAAGGTTAAAATCGTAAAACCTTGCATCGGATGTGACGTTACTCTGCAAGGAAACAGTGTCGTGAGTGCTAATCTCTCCACCGACATATTTATTGAGCCGCTCAATATACTTACCTGAAATTTATCCAGACTGGAAAATGTAGCAACCATCCCAGATGTTCTGTAAATTTCGGTGCATTTCCTATATTCACTTAATATAAGTTCCTTTGAATGCCTTCTATGTTATGTTCTCCGGCTGAACTCTTAATGTTGATATGGCATGACGATTTGTGTTCACTCGCAGCAGAGTAGCACGAATCTCCAAATATCAAGGATAAGGTCTTTGCATAAGATATTCAATCAGAAAAGCATGCTGCTCTCTAGCAATGAACTTAAAAGAGATCTGTGTCAAAACATAGAATTCAATCAATTGTCCTGACTAACTTGCAGAAGTTAGGTTTTCGCGCCTCGCGCAGTAACCTGACCTTGCTTGTCAAAATTAAGCCTAGGCAAACTAGGTAATTAATCCGCCATGGATTTGCGGGTGCAAAACCTTGCCCAGAATCAGAAAAAACAGGGAGCCGCAACAGCAAAGGGAGGCGTGGCCATGCCTTAGGCCAGCTGCCGCCACTTACCATGGGCCACGCCCCATCCTAAACCCACCCTATTTCCATCGACCAATCAGGTCGCTTTAAACTCGCCACGTGCACATAAGTTGTGGTTGGGCCCATGCTTCTGGCCCCATGTCTAATCGACCAATCAGGTCGCTCTAAAGCCGCCACACTCTAACTAGAAGTTTAGTCGTGCCTTATGTTTGGACGACCCCCTTTTTGCGGACAATCAAGTTGTTCCAAACTTGCCACCATACATTAAAGGCCAAACGCACCCTGCCGCGCCACAATGCTAAACTGACAAGCCAAACGCACCCTACCACATCAACATATTGACCGACATGCCAACATGCCACTCTGCTGCGGTAACATGCCAACATGCCATTTTACCGCGACAACACGCCAACATGCTGCTTTGAAACATGCCACTTTGTGGAAACCTGACATAAATAGCCACCCACGGCAATTCCCACTCATGTGGTCGTTTCCACACTATGGCCTTTCCATAGTTCCTTTGGCATAGCCATGGCGCCATTTGCACAAAAGTAGCGACATGTCGCAGCCACATGGCACGCGCACTAATTAGGATTTCGACATGCCAAACCCTAATTTGAGCAAATCGCTACCAAATCCAAATACCATTTCCCAGAGCAATGAGATTGACGTGGCAACAAGGCCAATGTTGTCATGCCACATGTGGGTCTGACACCACAGCGCCAAGACCTAATTCTTCCACGGCGGCAAAACCAAGCCTTGGCCACGCCAAGCCCTAATTATTCCACTGAGCCAAAGCTTGGCCACGCCAAGCCCCAATTCTACCACGTCGTCAAACCCTAGCCTTGCCTCCAAGCCCTAACTTTGGCCACGGAGCCAAATCTTAGCTTTGGCCATGCCGCAACACCACTGGCATGCCTCTATGCCACGACTACTAGCATGATGCTATGCCACGGTTACTTGCATGTCGTCATGCCATGGCCACGCCATTAGCATGTCGCTATGACATGACTACGCCATTCACTACACCATATCCTGGTTTTTGCAACGCCAGAAATTTTAGATGCGCAACGCATATAAAGGTTGCAACTAACCGACGCTAATATACGTTGCACAATAAAATATCCGTTGCATCATTTATATATTAATTCATAATAATTGAAGTAATTCTTGTACCGTTGATATAGGTTGCGATCCTACGGTTAGGATAAATTGTATTATTATCAAGAGTTTTTATTTATTTATCTTTTTTTGTGAAAGGGTTTTATTTATTTATATCTTGTTTTTTTCTCTCTTATCTCGATCGAACTATCTCTTGTTCATACAGACTCTACTCTTCCTATCAACTCTCTTTTCTCTCTATCAACTCTCTTATTATCAAATTCTAATTCTATCATCAACTCTCTCAGGCAGATTTCAGATGAAAAGAAATGGCAGGTTCAATTGAAGATTGAAAGTAGCTGAAAAACCCTATTTCTAACCAGAGAAGAAACCCCAGAATTGGGCTTTAAAACCTCAAATCAAAACCCATTTATTTTTTAGATATGTATCCTAATCAAAACCCCTAAATCGGAAAGTTCAATCTATCGACTACTAACCCTAATTTTCAAAAGAAGGTATAAACCCGAATTTCTGTTTAATTTTAATCTTTTTTTTTTTTTTGGTTGATTGAAACGTTGTTTGATGATTTCTATATCTTATTCATCTATTTATTTCTTGTTATCTCATTATTTCAATTTGGTTATCTTCTTCATTAGGATTTAATGAAAGTTTGGTTAATTTCTTCACTGCCTGCTTTGTGTTCAGAAACCATATGGTTTCACTTGAAATATGCTTTTTTACAGGCTTATTGTTGTTGTTTTGGTTTGATTTCTATTTCAATATGTTTTGTTTAAGCACATGGTTCACTATTAAGTATAGATTGCAAGATGTGTATGTTTATGAGTTGTGTTAGAAAGCATATATTAGTGACTGGTTGTGTATGTCTTCATGAAAGGTTATATCTTCGGAAGTTAAGTTTTACAAGTTAAGTTTTGTGCACTAGATATTTGATTTGTGTTGATTGATTCATTGTGTTCAAATTAGTAAAGGGTTTGTCTGATTTTGTGTAATGGGTTTGCTTTTTACAAGATTTTATCAATTAGTCATTGTTTTGGCCAGACACAGAGGGAATCTTTTCACAGCTACAGGGCTTGAAGGGTTCAGTAACAAGGACAACCATATTATCGAGTCCAGTCCTTTCAACAAGGACAAAATGTTTCTATCTACTAAGAAGTTTGATGACTGGGAGAACTCAAAAACATTTGTAAATGCATTGGAAAAGATTGAAGCTTGGATTTTCTCTCAAATTATCGAGTTTTTATGGTGGCAGGTCAAACTTCTATTAATTATTCTTAACCTCTCTTATTTGCATTAACAAAATTCTTTCTTTAACTTCTCTCCCATTTTGCTATCTCCGGATTTTTACATCATTTATGCAGTCTGCTCCTAAGAAGCCAATCAAAGAACAAAATAAGGTTTGTTATGAAATGATGCCAAGTATTCATTAGACCTGTGGAGAAATACATTCAAGGATGCCTACGAGAGACTTACTCCAGTACGAGCTGGTGTGAACGACTGTGGTTGCGTGCATGTTCTACCTATAATTATGAACTCCAATTATCTGTCTATACTCAGGCCCAAGACCTATTTCCCTAGATAATTAGCAGGGTACATGGGCATGGAAACTGGACTTATCGGTGCTTGTTTATCTTTGTATTGCGATGTGTACATTGTATATTCCTCTTTGTACTCCTTGGTGACATGATTGGACTTCTAAGAACTAAATTTTTTTGACTGGTACCAAAGGATGGGGAATAGCGTTTGACACCCATATTTTTGATGTAAATTATTTTTTTCGTGTATGTGTGCAGGTAATGGAACAGTGTGTGGGTAGACTGGATATGGCCATGTTCAATGCCATTCTTCGTGAATCAGCTGGTGACAACCCAACGGATCATGTCTCTAATCCCATTAGTGATTCTCGCGTTCTTACTGTTCCAGCTGGGAACTCAAGCTTTGGTTTGGGTGCACAACTTTAAAATGTTGTAAGTTATAATACAACATTGGTTGTAAGTTATTTTATTTCTCCAGTTCAAATAACTCTGTTCAATATATACTTAGCCGATCTAAGTTATTCGATTACTTGCTTTCGGGACTTGGTGGCAGTTGTGATATCCACTCTGTAGATGAGGTAAGTATCTCTCATGTATTGCGTGCATTACCACATTAATTTAGAGCGTTATGTTTTGTCTGGTTGTTTCATAACAGACTTTTGAGGATGAAAGACCAACGTTAACATTATGGGTCACCTGTGACAGTTCCCACAATGAGGATGTTAAACTCATTTTGGTTTTATCTCAAACTCTATTGTCCGCTAGTTTAGATGATAGACCATTTCCCTACCTTCTATGGTTTAAAAATGAACTATGCTCTCATTTATGACAATATTTGTAAAATTACTTTGCAGGAATGAGCAAAAGAGGAGTACAAACTCATTTCCATATATCGTTCGTTGTTATGTGTCACTGTCTTCATATGATGCCAAGAAACAAAGCTTGGTCCTGGCGGTGATGATGCATATGCCAAATTGAATTGAAGTATCAACATTTTGGTTTCATCAATAAACTATGAGGCTTATGTATCAACTTTGGTTGCATTATAATTCTGTCTTGTACAATGGTATGTGAAGGTGCAGAAATCTGCCGAAATTATCGTCGGAATTTATTTATATTACCTATATTTCTTCTTTTTTACCTGTAAATGGGTTTGCAACGTATATAAGTGTTTCTCAAATTAGAGTAATACGTGCCTAAATTATTTTAAGTGTTGCACAACAAACGTTGGTTAACTGGTGACCAACGTTTTTATACATTGGAAAAATTAATTTTCCCAACGGATTTTCGCGTTGCACAAAACTTTGCTACTCCATATTTCCAACGGATATATGTGTTCGTGAACATTCATTTGTAACGTGTATATCCGTCCCAAATCGGATGTTTTGTTGTAGTGATTAGCATGCCGCTATGCCTTGGCACCACCATGCGCCACTATCCCAATGGCATCACTCCGCTATACAACAAGATGCGGCCATAATCAATGGCCATCCTTCCTCCTGAGATGCAATCTCAGCCATCCAAGTTCGCCACCGAACTGATGGACTTGTGGCAACTCTTAGGCGACCAGCCGCCTAAACCCAGCGGCCATGGCTACGACAGGCACCACTTGCACGAGCCATGCCAACCACGTCACAATGCATCTGGCATGCCCTAAAATGCTATTGTGACATTATTAGGCGCCAACAGAAGGTAGCCATAATCGACGGCTACCCTTCCTCCTGAGATGCAATATCAGCCATCCAAGTTTGCCACCAAACTGATGGACTTACGTCAACTTTTAGTCAACCAGCCGCCTAAATCCAATGAACATGGCTACACCGAGTGTCACTTGCACCACCGTGCCACTGGCATGCACGAGCCATGCCGCAATGTTACTGGCGTACACCAAAACGCCACTGCGCCATTATCAGGCACCAACACAAGGTAGCCACAATCAACGGCTATCCTTATTTCATAAAATGCGATCTCGGCCATCGAATTTCTCCATCGATCCGGTAAGCTCGCGACAAGTTTTAGGCGACTATCCGAAATGATCCAGCATCACATGCTATTTACCTGCGGCAAGCCTCTCAATTTTAACTTGCCACACGTAGCAAAGTGCTACATGTTTTCCATGTAAACACTCGAGACATCAAAATATGTCACAAACTGGGGAATACTCATCGGGGTATTGGTCTGGCGGTTTACAGCGTGTGGCGTGCAATACGCCCGTTACAGGAAAGTGTCATAAAGCGAAGCGGTTAGTAATAGCAAGAAATAATGGTGTAAACGTATCCTTCATTATGGAAACATAAATTCCAGGCGTTACCCGTTACTCCCTTCTTCCACCACTCAATCGTCTCCACTTCCTACGAGACCAGGGTACGTTTTGTTACGACTTGTATAAATAGGTCTCACCTATTTCCACCAAACAACAAGTTTTGGTCAGGATAACAATCCCACATCCAGAAATCATCTGATAGCTTTTCATTGATCTAGCCATTTCAACTTTCTGATGCAAGTCACAAAATACCCACACTTTCAGAATCAACTATTCTGGTCTCAACACTTTCTTCGCTTTCCTCCCTAATACCAACCCTTCTCCTTCACTTTGTGACCGAAGCAAGCCTGGAACGACCATTTTTTGGTTTATGCCAGGATTGTACAGATTGATCTCTCGAATCAAAAGTACTCATGTGTAGTACATTGTTTAGGGTTTAGACACGTTTCTCATCCACACCCACGAAATTACCGAAAACAACAGAAACTGTCTTCACCCTCAAACAGTTACCCTGATGATTGATGATTTTTCTGTGGTTGTAGTGAAGGTTTAAACTCTCGGACTTGTGAAGGATAATTTTTTAAACTTAATAAAAAAAATATATACAATAAAAATATCAACACTGGTGCGAGAAACTGAGACTAAAGATTCGTCCATTTTTCATTTTCAAGTGGTTCAGAATTTAATTCTAGACGATTATAGTTCAAAAACAAAACAAATATTAACTCTAGTTTATTGCCAAGATATATTTTATAAAATATTACTTGTATTTTATGAGCATGGCGCATCAAGAATCCCTAAGACTAAGCATGCTCCATCAAATAAAATCACAAATAATTAATTAAAATCTTAATTCAATTAAAATTGGTGCAAAAAGTAAATAAAGAATTAATTTAAATTACCACATGGATGAAACACGGCCTCCTCCGTCGTCCCAGTGCTTGGGTTTAGCTCATCATGATAAAAACACGCTCAAAGTATTTATTTATTGCTCAAAGGGTGTTTACAAGGATGAAAATGGAGATGAAATAATAAAACAGTGAATGTGCGACCCACAGAAAGCGTCCAAAATGAACGACATAGAAGAAGTGCTATTGTTACTGTAGCTCTAAGACCCACACCTAAGACCCACGCCTGTGAGTCTATTTCACTGTTGAAAAACGACTGCTTATGCAGGTCCGTTCTTCGTGTTCTTCATATTCATCAGCAACAGCAGCAACAGCAGCAACAGAAACCGAGTTTGGGAAAACTCGAATTTCTTCTTCTCTGGCTCTCCTCAGTCCCCCAGACTCTCGACATCCCTTCTATGTGATATCAGAAACCTATTTATACTCCTCAGCCTCATTTAATCACGCCCAATTACTCTCAAATATTCTCATTTACTCGGGCAGTAAAGAGAGAATATTTTTGAGATATTTCTTTCCTTTCTTGCCTTCTCACGCTGTCGATTAGTGTTTTCACGCTCCAACATGCTGCAAACTCGTACCAAATTGATTCACACTCATGCAACAAAGTGTCTCCCACGAATTAAACTCGAAAGTGTTGAGTTTTTCTCACCAAATAATACACGACTCTGTTTTCTCCAACTTGATTATCTAGTCAATTGTGACCCAAAATAACACCTGGAAAAGCTTCCTTAATCCTCCAGGAACAGTCTCAACCAATTACAGCTCTTGAATCTCTCTAAAACACGTCCGAAAAATCGATCGAAAATCTGCATGTGCGCTGCCAGTTTTCCCGCCAAAAAGCTTCCTTTGAATTTGAGAAGAAGATGTCCTCCCCCTAATCCTGCACGGGTGTCCCTTTAGCACTTGCTCTGGGGTGCAAATTGTAAATTTTGGGTGGAAATAGTAATTTTTCTGGGTTCCTCCGGGACATTTCTGTGACGCTTCCGGTGCATTTATGGGGTGCCTTTAACACTTTATATTGGGGTGTAAAACACCACTTTTTGAGTCCATTTCGCCGCAAGGGCTTATTTCTCTAAAATTTCCTACAAGAACACAAAATGACACAATAAGTACTTAATCGAGTCTAACAATACAGAAAATTGAGAACAAAATAGACACATAAATGCGTCTATCAAATACCCCCAAACTTATTATTTGCTAGTCCTCGAGCAAAACTAATAAAAAATAAATAAAACCGAGTTAATCTCGGGAGGGTTTACCAGAGGTGTGCCCACAAAACCATTACTCCAGACCCTAGCTTATCTATGCAGAACCTTGGAAGGCACTAAAGAATCTCCTTGGTTGGCATACTTATTGACTATAGGAGGAAGTACCCTGATGCGAAATTCCAATTGATGTACACGAGTTTGCACTCAAGCATACTAAAATTCATATAAAGTGACAGAGCTCTACTAAGATAGTTACACTATGGACATCATATTCGGAGTCAAACTAATCATATGGATAGAAAAAGGAGATGGAAATAGAAAAATGTAGATGGTTTTGATGTTAACCAAATGATCGATGTTTCACATATCTGTCTGAAGGCCACTGCCAGAATGAACCTATCCTAATGGACTGAGATACCGGTCTGACTAATATCAACACAACTGGCATATACAAGGGAACCAGTGGTCAATAACTTAAATCTAGATCAACAAACTGGCAAATACAAGGGAACCAGCAGTTGACTACACAGAACAATAACAAATTTTTTTTTTTTTTAAACTTAACGGCATGAATAGATCTTTTTGATCCAAGCGCATGCTTCTTGTCAGCAGATTACACGATAGTTCCCACGGGTCCTGCATTCCACGCTTGCTTAGGCGACGGAAACAGGGAGAACACACGCATATTGCTATCCAAGTGTTAATATTTATTCCGATTGGTCTAATTGGTCCGGACTCAACTTTTTTTTTTAATTAGTAACTCAGTCACTCTAATTCATCCTATCAGTGGTAACAACTTGAATCGTGTGCCCCACCTAATCACTTAGAGAAACATAGTTTAAAATGAAAAAATAAAATAAAAGAAATGAAAAGGACTCAACGAGATATGGTGCAACTATCATGTTATTTATAACACCTGAGCTCTGTGCTTTTATGAATAGACTCTATAGATGTTTCCATCTAATCAGATTGGTTCCTCAACTCCTATAACCAAGATGTTCCCATCCACTTAGATTGGTTAGTGCAAACCTTAATAGGCATAAATTTCTAGGCTCTGGAGTTTACTAATTGCAACTAAAAATTTTCTCCCATACCCCCAAACTTAAATCTAACATTGTCCTCAATGTTCTAAAGATGAAACTAAAAGCATGAACAAGGAGAAACTGTTACCATTTGAAGCGAAAGAGTTAAGGAAAGATATTACCTGGTTGCATGAGTTTGGGTTACCTCCCAAGAAGTGCTAAGTTTAAAGTCTTCAGCCAGACTTAGAAAAGGTTTAGTCAACTCGAACCGTATAACAGTAGCCGGAATAACTGTGGGTATTTAATACCAAAAAGAGATGACAACAGGAAATTGCAGTGAACCAAGAAAATGGACAAGACCAGCATGCCCTTACCTAGTTTTCTGATAACAATCGATAATTGTGGTTCAGGTTCAGGTTCTATGAAAGGGTCTGAATAGAATATTTTTCTAGGATGCATTTCCTCATAGGTGGGATCCAAATTATTAGGTCCTAGAGTCTGTAGAAACTAAAATAAGAACTTAGGATCACGAAGTAATGACCTAAATAATTGAGTATCCTGTAAGTCAATTAGGTATGACTTACACAGCTGACCACAAAGAGAGTGGTGGTATTCCTTAAACAGATGTGTCGACCCTAATCTCCTAAAGTAATTAGGTTTAGTCTCGAAACTTAATAATTGACACATCTGAAATTTATATGTTCCCACAATTGGTAGAAAAGTTTTTGGTGGGAAAACAAAGTCAATCTTGGTATTATTGCCTGGGCTAACCTCATCAACCAGAGGATGGGTTTCTAACAGTTGAGACTCGTGTTGAATATTATTAAGTTCGAGAAAACGAGTATGAAGATAGTCTTGTAAGATGGTTGAGGCATTGATGTCAAGTCCCACGTGAGGGATTTTTGTTAAAGAACATGGAGAATGATAATCACCCCCAAACTTAGAGTTTTCGGCGTCTCTAGGCAGACTGGTCATAATCTCCCTAATTTCTAGGTCATCAGATTCCTGAAAGTGGGCGATTGATTTTTCTAAGTCAGGTTCATCCTCGCTAATCTCTACGAGTTCATCTAAGACTATTGTTTCTAAATCGTTTGACTCGAAAACAGTACTCTCAAGATAAACTGGTTCCTCTAAACCATCATCGGTTTCGTAATCATCGTCTAAAACGGGGGTATTTCTAGTCAAATCCTCGTCCTTTTGAATAGGTAAATAATTATTAAAATTATTTGGATTTGAACTAGAAATATCGTTATAATCATCATCACCATCCTCCTCATCATCATCATCACAATATAATTTTTGATATTCACGAATTCTCAAGCTTTGTTCCCAACTACATGGTCTATGTTTATAATATTTCTCATAGATCTTTAGAGGTGATTCCTCAATAAAAGTTGGAGTATCCATATATCGCTGCCCACGCATATATTCACCAAGAGTCATTTCCGAAGACGTCTCTTGATAACGAGAATTTCTAGACATATATTCTCGTAACGTCATCTCAGGTGGCGTCTCCTGAAAAGGATTCATCACCGAGGAAACACAAACTACAGAGGAATTCTACACAATCACAAACAAGGCTGACTCGACCAAATCAAACCTATAAATTCTAGCAAACAAAAAGCATAATGGCTCCACTTAGATTGTTTCTAGACCAGCTTCTATCTTTCGAAAGGGAATTCGTTGCAATTTGAGCAAACCCCTCTGGAATCAATCCGAGTCAAAGTAAGTTGAATAGAGACGAGGGAAGCTTAGTAGAGCTTTGATACCCAAGGCCTCACCGCATTAGAAAGCGGCGCAGTCACACATTCAACTCACAGAAACCATCATGAACTTTGAAGTGTGCTTAAAGAGCAACCAATATTTTTCGAACGAGTTTCCTATTAAGCTCGTTACCCTATAGGTCTCGTTCTAGTCAAAATTTTAGGCTTAGGACCGCGTTTGGTTTCGTTTTCCTAAGGCGGGCAAGAAGAGAACGTTGATGAAATCCGAACCCTTATCTTGTATTGGCCAGGCCTTGCCCTTTACTAGGAATTTAAAACAGCCGTATTCAAGTCCTCAGCATATATTCACCTTAAGGCAAACAGTAAACCCGCTTGCAGGAGATTCGCGGGTGTTTAGAAGTTTACCTCCCGTACCAGAAGGGCAAAGAACCGCTGTAGTCGACTCGGGCCACTGACTCCGGTGTCAGTGTGCGAACCCGAGGGGCCGAGACGATATAGTAATCGTCGTCCTTCCCTGCAAATTTTTTTTTTTTTTACTTTATAACCCTTCCGTAGGGTTTTTAAAATAATGTCCAATTTTCAATGTCCGAAAAAATAATAATGTCCAAAAATAAAAGATTACAAAAATAAAAAATTTAATTACAGTTTCTAAAAAAAATTAATAATAAAAAAAAATATCTAAAAAATAATAATAAAAAAAAAAGTCCTTCGTCTTCTTTCCGTTCTTTTTGCTTTAAGCTTTGCTCCTAGTCTTTATGAAATCGCCAAAAATCTTTGATAACTTCTTCTTCTTCTTTTTCTTTTCGATCCAAGCCTCAAAACCTGTATCACATAGACAAATACCCAAAGAACGTAAAAAAGAACAAAGAAAAATAAATCTAAAAAAAAAAATTCTACCTAAACACAATTCCGCGTCGGAGGCGCCAAAATGATTGATGATTTTTCTGTGGTTGTAGTGAAGGTTCAAACTCTCGGACTTGTGAAGGATAATTTTTTAAACTTAATAAAAAAAAATATATACAATAAAAATATTAACACTGGTGCGAGAAACTGAGACTAAAGATTCAGCCATTTTTCATTTTCAAGTGGTTCAGAATTTAATTCTAGACGATTATAGTTCAAAAACAAAACAAATATTAACTCTAGTTTATTGTCAAGATAGATTTTATAAAATATTACTTGTATTTTATGAGCATGGCGCATCAAGAATCCCTAAGACTAAGCATGCTCCATCAAATAAAATCATAAATAATTAATTAAAATCTTAATTCAATTAAAATTGGTGCAAAAAGTAAATAAAGAATTAATTTAAATTACCACATGGATGAAACACGGCCTCCTCCGTCGTCCCAGTGCTTGGGTTTAGCTCATCATGATAAAAACACGCTCAAAGTATTTATTTATTGCTCAAAGGGTGTTTACAAGGATGAAAATGGAGATGAAATAATAAAACAGTGAATGTGCGACCCACAGAAAGCGTCCAAAATGAACGACACGGAAGAAGTGCTATTGTTACTGTAGCTCTAAGACCCACACCTACGACCCACGCCTGTGAGTCTATTTCACTGTTGAAAAACGACTGCTTATGTAGGTCCGTTCTTCGTGTTCTTCATATTCATCAGCAGCAGCAGCAGCAGCAGAAACCGAGTTTTGGAAAACTCGAATTTCTTGTTCTCTGGCTCTCCTCAGCCCCCCAGACTCTCGACATCCCTTCTATGTGATATCAGAAACCTATTTATACTCCTCAGCCTCATTTAATCACGCCCAATTACTCTCAAATATTCTCATTTACACGGGCAGTAAAGAGAGAATATTTTTGAGATATTTCTTTCCCTTCTTGCCTTCTCACGCTGTCGATTAGTGTTTTCACGCTCCAACATGCTGCAAACTCGTACCAAATTGATTCACACTCATGCAACAAAGTGTCTCCCACGAATTAAACTCGACAGTGTTGAGTTTTTCTCACCAAATAATACACGACTCTGTTTTCTCCAACTCGATTATCTAGCCAATTGTGACCCATAATAACACCTGGAAAATCTTCCTTAATCCTCCAGGAACAATCTCAACCAATTACAGCTCTTGAATCTCTCTAAAACACGTCCGAAAAATCGATCGAAAATCTGCATGTGCGCTGCCAGTTTTCCCGCAAAAAAGCTTCCTTTGAATTTGAGAAGAAGATGTCCTCCCCCTAATCCTGCACGGGTGTCCCTTTAGCACTTGCTCTGGGGTGCAAATTGTAAATTTTGGGTGGAAATAGTAATTTTTCTGGGTTCCTCCGGGACATTTCTGTGACGCTTCCGGTGCATTTATGGGGTGCCTTTAACACTTTATATTGGGGTGTAAAACACCACTTTTTGAGTCCATTTCGCCGCAAGGGCTTATTTCTCTAAAATTTCCTACAAGAACACAAAATGACACAATAAGTACTTAATCGAGTCTAACAATACAGAAAATTGAGAACAAAATAGACACATAAATGCGTCTATCACCTGACCACCTTGCTGACGAGTCTGACTCTGAAGTTGAAATGAATACAGCCAAAAAGAGTGCAGTGATTCTGAAACTTGTTAGAATCCAGGCTGATAATGTCAATTGGTTGAAACACAAAGTCAATGTCCTTATTGGTATGGTAAATGAGCGTGACTCCCTTCTAAAAAGCCTTTGTGAGGAAAACGCCTCTGTCTGTCCTTCATAGAACTCTCATGAGGAAAAGGTTACATAGGAAGATTTGGAAACTGAGCTTCTTTTGAGTAAACTCTCTATTCAAGAATGTTTCAAAAAGTCCGATATACCAACGACTTCTGACATAACTGGGAAAATTTCTAGTTCACAGGCAAAACTAAAATCCCTTCCTATTGAGAAAGATGTGCCTGTGAGTTCCTATAATCAAGGAATGTTCTCATCACATGGAAGGAGGAAACCTCCCAACGATGGTGTTGGGTTTTGTTAGAGCACTGCTCGGTCGAACTCGCATGCGTTGCTATATCAAGCATGTTTGTCAATGTTAATGATCAAAACTATAAGTCTTGATTTCTAGTCTATTATAGCTAAGTCTCGGACTAGGATAGTAAGTGTAGTTGAGATCAAGGACTTCATGACGATTCATCATACAAGCGGAAGAACTACTCAAGGAACATGTGGAACTTCTCGACAAAAATGTATGTGAAGACTTGAACCTATCTGTCACTCAAAAGTCTATCTATTATATCTCCTATTTCTTGAGAAAAAAGTTGTATGCTATATATATAGACTTAGATTATACACATTTGATACTTCGAGCCGAGTATACCTCGCCTATCTATATCTCGAAATATGTGTTGGTAAGCGTTTCGCTTCGACCATGTTTTTCTTTACCTAGTGACGCAAGTCATGTATGTTTCAATCATCTTGAAAATTGCTTTGACGAGAAATAGTGTAACAACTATATAATGTCCTCTAAGAATGTTTCAATGATTGGAATGAGAGTTTAGATTACATAACCATAATGGACATATGTATGTTGTGGAAACACATATGTGCATAAGTCCTATACTGGAAATCGGTTAGTAGCCAAGTCCGCGAACTGCCGAAGTTCTCAAACCCAAGAATTTATGCTGAGTTATCAAACTGTGTTGAGCGAACCCAGTCCGTGAACCAGCGAAGCTCTCGAACCCGAGAATTCCTGCTGGGGTTTGAAAACTCTTTCCAGTACTTCAAGTCCGCGAACCTGTCTGGGAACTTGTAAAGGTTATATATCTAAAGATGATTTCTGAACTTAAACTTATAAAGACTAAGGAATGCTTTTGCAAACCGTGATATAAAGTTCATGAAACGATTCATGTGAATCAAATCATCTTTGCTTCAATTGTGTCTTGTGTATTACATGAGATTTACTTGCAATTGAAAAACTCTCTAACTAGTTCACGTGAGTCATTTGAACTAGTTATGGTGAAGAAGAAAGTGGTTGGTATGAAATGCTCAAATGGCTAATCTTTTGGTTAACTATTATTGAACCAACTATGCACACGTTTGGGTACGGTTAACAAACCTAGAAGCGTGCATTTCATTTGTGTATAACAAGATAAGATTTCAATCTAACGGTTGAGATATATTAGCTTGAATCTAAATCAGGTTTTCATCTAACGTTGGATAGTGTTTGCTTTGTGAGAAAGGTGAAACCCTGATTTGAAAGGCTATATAAGGGGGCATCTAGAAACTCTACAAACTAATCCCCACATATTACGCGTGATACTAGTTTGCGTGCTAGAGTCGGTTCTCCTTTAACCTTTGGTTTTCTTCTTCTAAAACCAGGTTAAGGACTTGAAAACTTCATTGGGATTGTGAAGCCAGACCGATACTACTTTTATCGTAGTTGTGTGATCTGATCTTGCATCTTCTGTCATACGGGTACAATCATATTGGTTGGATTAAGATCATGATATTTCTCCGATAGGCAAGATATAAAAAGTAATCACAAACATCTTCTTCTCATCGTTTGTGATTCCACGACATCTTGTTTCGCTACCATACGATTAAGATTGTTGTGAGGTGATTGATTAATCTAGGTTGTTCTTCGGGATTATAAGACCAGATTATCAATTGGTTTCTGTTCACCTTGATTTTATGTGAAAAGACGAAACAAAAAATTTAGGGCTTTTCTGTGGGAGACAGATAGATCCTTTGATAGACTTGTCTGTGTGAGACAGATTTGTTTATTGATAAAGCCTGCGATTTTGGGTCGTAGCAACTCTTAGTTGTGGGTGGGATCAACTAAGGGAATAAAGTGCGTAGTATCCTGCTGGGATCATAGGCGTAGGGGTGCAACTGTACCTTGGATCAGTGGGAGACTGATTGGGGTTCAACTACATTCCAGTCCGAAGTTAGCTTGGAGTAGACTAGAGTTTGTAGCGGCTTAATACAGTGTGTATTCAATATGGACTAGGTTCCGGGGTTTTTCTGCATTTGCAGTTTCCTCGTTAACAAAACTTCTGGTGTCTGTGTTATTTCTTTTCCGCATTATATTTGTTATATAATTGAAATAATACAGGTTGTGCGTTAGATCAACCAATTGGATAGTCCGACCTAACGGTTGTTGATTGATATTGATTGATCCTTGGATATTGGTCTTTGGTACCGTCCAAGTTCATCTCTCTTTAATTGAGACTCGTTGTTTGCTTGAGTAAGATTAAATCGAGAGATTGAGATATAAACTCTTTGATATATCTTTTTATTGATTGAGTCTAACTGTCTAGTTGATTCTCATAAAAAGTATATTGGAGTTTGTCCATACAGATTGCTAAGCGAAATATTGAGTGGTGTTGTTAGACCCCCGCTTTTTCAATTGGTATCAGAGCAGGCAAACACGTTTAAGACCTTATAAGTCTGTGTTTGTAGCGATCTGACTCTATGGACAGAGGTGCTATCTCTATTAACGTACCACCAGTATTCGATGGCTCTAACTACTTATGGTGGAAAATTGCTACGCGAGCTTTTCTTCAAGCACGTGATTTTCAATCATGGGTATATGTTGTTAATGCCTATGATGATCCCGTTGTGGCAGTAGGTGATGTAAACGTTCCCAAACCTATTGGTGAATATAGCCCTGCTGAGATACTTGCTTCTAAGAAAAATTCCGACGGTTTGAATTCCATCATACATGCCATTACCGCAAACCTCCAGCACCATGTGTGTAATTGCACTCGGTCTAAAGATGCTTGGATATCTTAGAAACCTTATTTGAAGGAAACTCCAGTGTAAAGGAAGTTAGGCTTCAAAACCTTAATTCCGATTGGGAGAACCTTCGTATGGCAGATGAAGATTCATTTGATGAGTTTAATCACAAGGTGTCTGAAATTGTTAATGCATATTTTGCATTGGGTAAGACTATTCCTGAAAAGGACATTGTGATGAAAATTCTCAGATCGCTGTCATCTAGATACAAGTCTAAGAAGCATGCCATCGTTGAGGGAAATAACCTTGATAATCTTTCCAGAAATTCCTTGGTTGGAAAGCTAAAGATCTTTGATCATGAGAAAACATCCAAAATTAGAAAGGATGTGGCTTTTAAAGCACAGAAGAACATTAAATTACTTGATAAAGGTAAAAGTGTTTAAGTCTCTGAGGATGATCGGTCTGAGGATGACTTTTCGGATGAAGATCTTGACAAATCAGTCTCCTTGATCACAAGACAGTTTAGGGATCTTCTATTGATGAGAAGTAAACGGTTTTCAAGAGACAAACCTAGGTCATCAGATAAACCCCACAATCGCATTTCTCCTAAAAACAGGGATGCTGACGAGGATATGCCATAGTGCTTTAAGTGTAAAGGCTTTGGTCATTTTTCAAATGAGTGCCCAAATCGTAGGAAATACACTGGGAACAAAGGTCTTGATGTAACACTTGATGAGATATCTAAGATCTATGATTCTGAGGAAGACAGGAAATCAAGTGTCGGTCTTCTATGTGAAAATATTGATTTTGATAATTGTAGCAATACATATATCAACCTTGATGGTTTCGGTGAAGAAGAGAATCCAATCAAGCTGGAAGAATCAATTGACCCATCTTTTGGAAACTCTGGTTGTAATGTTTCAGGATCTACTATGTGTCTAGCTGCTTTCACACCACAAATGCCTGAATACTATCCAAGTTTGACGTGATCGTTTTGTTCTTAGAAGGGTCACGAACTATCAAGATGTTACAAGTACAAACATCAAGTGAGGCACGCCAACAAACTTCAACGAAGAGCAAATCGATTGGCAAGAAAGCTTAAACTTGCTCAGAAGACTGTTGAGGTATGTAGGATTTTATCATTGTCTAAGAAGTTGGTTTCCAAAGACAAAATAAGACCATTAGAGAAGAAGGTGTGGTCAAATTGCGTTGATAGACAGAAGTCTGAGGATTCTCTAGAGGAAAATGGTGGAAAAATTGTTGTTCACCACAACACAAATTGATTGTGTTGTTCGACAAATCTTGTTTCATGTGCCTGATCAAAAGAGATAAGGTTGTGTACCGCTCAGGCTTTAGGAAAAGTTTTTGGTTTGTTTTTTTCCTGTCTATCAGATAAAGTAAAGGGTTATTATCGATAATTCTACTCTTTATAGGGTTTAGAATTGGGCGTCCACGAACCTGTTTAAAGGTTGCGAACCCTACATTCCTTTTTCCTCTCTGATATCCTTTATATCTTAAGACTGCTTGATGAGATTGTGAATTCCACTCACGAAAACCAGTTGTTTATAACTGTTCTCTAAGCATCATGTATTTGGATGTAAAAGATGTCAATATGATTGTTAATCCATCAATCAAGAAAAAAGAGATATCTCCAGTAACTCCTTCCTTGAAAATAAAAAGGAGGAATACAAGAAAGCCAAGGGCTGTCCCTTCTAACTCTCAGAAGTTTTCCGATGTTCTTGATGAGTTGAAGGAAGTAAGAAGGGAGATTAGTGAAATAAAGGCTTGTGTTGTAAGATCTTTGGAAATTCAAAAAGCCCTGGTTCGACATCACCAGCCAAGACGGTTTGTTGGTATTGACTCCTTCCTCCACGAACCTTATATTCCAATGGTTGTTGACGACAAGGAGTTCGGGAATGATAAGGAATTTCTCAAAGATATTGTTTCCTAGTATGTTTTCTTTTTGATTTAGCTGGAAGAATAACTAGTGATTGGAATAGCAATGATTATGACTACACAAAGCTATTATTTTTCATCTTCTCGTTCTTTTTAGGTTTATTGGTTTAAATTCTAAAACTTTTTGGAGGATGATGTTTTGCAGTATTAATCTTTATGATTTGTTATATTGAAATTTGTTATGGGATATTTGTATTTATGTCCGTGAACTATGTTTGTCCCATACTTCGTCAAAAGTAAAGTCGTTCATGATTTCACGTATTGATAAAAGAATGAATGGACTTTTGACAAATACAAAAGTTAAGCCTATATTGTCAAATACTTGATGGAAGATAGGTTAAAATCTTTTGTTTCAAGGATTATGTCTATTAATATCGTTATGCAAATAGTGATTGAAGATATAATGAATCCTTGTGTATTCCGCAATATTGATCATCCCCGATCCATATTTTATGTATTACTGTGAGGCTATGTAATGTATCTTATGTTGAGCACTATACAACCAAGTTGATTTTTTATCTTAGTTGGTGTTCCGTGAGATATGTTATGTCGATCATATTGAACTAAATTAATCATCTTGTTTGGTTATTTAGTTATTGCTCCGTAAGCTTTCTTATGTCGAGCAAAATAAATGACAACTAAATTGATTACTTTTGTAATTAGTTTGATTGTGTATTCCAATTAGATTAATTATGGGTTCTCTTGTAATTAATCTAGCTGAGTATTTTCGTGTCTCCATAAGTTTTCTTATGTTGAGCACAGTCAATTGAATTGATCACTTTTTGTGTTTAATTTGATTGCGTATTCCGATTAAATTAATCATGGATTTACTTGTGATTAATTTGATTGATTTTTTGGATATAAGAAATCTTTCTTATGGTTTTTGGTGTCCAATAAAAATCCTTCTTTTCTTTCCAAATTAAGGTCGCTCTTGTTGTTCTTTCGGGAACGACATCAAATGGTGGAGAGTTCTTTTGAGATTGTGCTTAATGGTCATATCTTGAGGGGTGTTCGGCTGTGGAACTTTAGAGGGGTTATCTTGTATCTTTAAAACTCCTTGATGAATGCATTTATCTTCGGCTTTATGATTGCATCTAAATTAGTTGGTATGTATATTTTTTCTTTTGTCATGAAATGTCTCTTTCGGAAATTTCATTATGATCCCGTTCTTGTACCTTTGCCAATTTTATTAACAAAAAGGAGGAGAATTAATATGTAGTTCACACTACAAATACATATGGTTTTCGGATCATTGTGTAAGGGGGAGTGGTTTCCATGTGAGATGGAGTATTGACTAAGTGGGGGTGATACATATCACCATAATATTATTGTTGAAGTTGTGATACAATTGAACTTTGACGCTGTGTAATAATACTATGACACTGTATACAATGATCGAGAACTATGTTTTCTCATTGTTATTGCTACGGATCTTCAATAACTGTGATGCTAAACTTACAACCTTTGGGATCATTGGAGTACTTGGAAGTGACGAAGATTTCGAGGAATGTTGATGATTAGACATGTGGAATAGGAGCTACTAAAGTTTCTTTATCTTTTTTGTATTTCATATGTATTGATAGTTTTGTCACTAAAACTGACAAAGGGGGAGATTGTTAGAGCATTGCTCGGTCGAACTCGCATGCGTTGCTATCTCAAGCATGTTTGTCAATATTAGTGATCAAAACTATAAGTCTTGATTTATAGTCTATTATAGCTAAATCTCGGACTAGGATATAAAATGTAGTTGAGCTCAAGGACTTCATGGCGATTCATCATACAAATAGAAGAACTACTCAAGGAACCAGTGGAACCAGTGTGCGTTCAATCTGGACTAGGTCCCGGAGTTTTTCTGCATTTACTGTTTCCTCGTTAACAAAATTTCTGGCGTATGTGTTATTTCAATTTCCGCATTATATTGTTTTATCTTTATAATTGAAATAATACAGCTTGTGCGTTTAGATCATCAATTAGAATAATCCAACCCTTGGTTGTTGATTGTCATTGATTGATCCTTGGATATTGGTTTTTGGTACCATCCAAGTTATTCCTTGTGTTTAATTAAAGACTCGTTGATTTCTGTTAGCTTGAGTATAATCAAAACAAGAGAGAGATATTAACTCCTTGAGATACTTTTACCTAGATTGAGTCTGACTGTCTAGTTGATTCTCTAGAAAGTATTTCGGAGTTAGTCCATACAGATTGCTAAGCGAAATATTTGGTGGTGTTGTTAGACCCCAGCTTTTTCAATTGGTATCACAGCAGGCAAACACATTTAAGACCTTACAAGTCTATGTTTTTAGCGACCTGACTTTATGGACAGAGGTGTTATCTCTATTAACGTACCACCAGTCTTCGATAGTTCTAATTACTTATGGTGGAAAATTTCCATGCGAGCTTTTCTTCAAGCGCATGATTTTCAATCATGGGTATATGTTGTTAATGGCTATGATGCTCCTGTTGTGGAAGTTGGAGATGTAAACGTTCCCAAAAATATTGGTGAATATAATCCTGCCGAGATACTTTCCGCAAAGCGAAATTCCGACGGTTTGAACGCCATCATACATGCCATTACCCCAAATCTTCAGCACCATGTGTCAAATTGCACTAGGTCTAAAGATGCTTGGGATATCTTAGAAACCATATTTGAAGGTAACTCTAGTGAAAAGGAAGCTAGGCTTAAAACCTTAATTTCAGTTGGGAAAACCTTCGTATGGCAGATGAAGATACATTTGATGAATTTAATCACAGAGTGTCTGAAATTGTTAATGCATCTTTTGCATTGGGTAAGACTATTCCTGAAAAGGACATTGTGATGAAAATTCTCAAATCGCTGCCATCTAGATACGAGTCTAAGAAGCATGCCATCATTGAGGGAAATAACCTTGATAATCTTTACAGAAATTCATTGGTTGGATAACTAAAGATCTTTGATCATGAGCATACATCCAAAATCTTAAAGGATGTTGCCTTTAAAGCACAGAAGAACACTAAGTTACTTGATAAAAGTAAAAGTGTTTATGTCTCTGGGGATGATCAGTCTGAGGGTGATTTATCGGATGAAGATCTTGAAAAATCAGTCTCCTTGATCACAAGACAGTTTAGGGATCTTCTATTGAAGAGAATTAAACGGTTTTCAAGAGACAAACCTAGGTCGTCAGATAAGCCTCACAGTCGCGTCCCTCCTAAAAACAGGGATGCTGGCGATGATATGCCATAACGCTTTAAGTGTAAAGGTTTTGGTCATTTTGCAAACGAGTGCCCAAATCGTAGAAAATACACTGGGAACAAAGGTATTGCTGTAACACTTGAAGAGATGCCTGAGATCTATGATTCTGATGAAGATAGGAAATCAAGTGTTGGTTTTCTATGTGAAAACATTGATTTTGATAATTGTAGCAATACATATATCAACCTTGATGGTTTCGGTGAAGAAGAGAGTCCAATCAAGCTGGAAGAATCAATTGACCCATCCTTTGGAAAATCTGTTTGTAATGTTTCAGGATCTACTATGTGTCTGGATGCTTTCACACCACATATGCTTGAATACTATCCAAGTTTGACGTGCTTGTTTTGTTCTCAGAAGGGTCATGAACTATCAAGATGTTACAAGTACAAACATCAAGTGAGGCACGCCAACAAACTTCAACGAAGAGCAAATCAATTGGAAGGAAGCTTAAACTTGCTCAGAAGATTGCTGAGGTATGTATGATTTTATCTTCGTCTAAGAATTTGGTTTCCAAAAACAAAATAAGACCATTAGAGAAGAAGGTATGGTCAAATCGCTTTGATAGACAGAAGTCTGAGGATTCCTCTCTAGAGGAAAATGGTGGACAGATTGTTGTTCACCACAACACAAATTGATTGTGTTGTTTGGTAAATCTTGTCTCATGTGCCTGTTCAAAAGAGACAAGGTTATGTACCAATCAGGCTTTAGGAAAAGTTTTTCTTTTTATTTTCTTAGTTGTTTGTCTATCAAAATAAAAGAAAGGGTTATTATCGACAATTCTACTCTTTATAGGGTTTAGAGTTGGGCGTCCACGAACCTGTTTAAAGGTTGCGAACCCTACATTCCCTTTTCCTCTCTGATATCCTTTATATCTTAACACTGCTTGATGAGATTGTGAATTCCACTCACAAAAACCAGTTGTTTATAAATGTTCTCTAAGCATCATGTCTTTGGATGGAAAAGATGTCAATATGACTGCTAAGCCATCAATCAAGGAAAAGGAAAAATCTCCAGTAACTCCTTCCTTGAAAAGAAAGAGGAGGAATAGAAGAAAGCCAAGGGGTGTCCCTTCTAACTCTCAAAAGTTTTTCGATGTTCTTGATGAGTTGAAGGAAGTAATAAAGGATATTAGTGAAATAAAGGCTTGCGTTTTAAGATCTTTGGAAATTCAGAAGGCTCTGGTTCGACATCATCAGCCAAGACGGTTCGTTGGTATTGACTCCTTCCTCCATGAACCTTATATTCCAATGGATGTTGACGAAAAGAAGTTCGGGAATGATAAGGAATTTCTCAAAGATATTTTTGCCTAGTATGTCTTCTTTTTGGTTTAGTTGGAAGAATAACTAGTGCTTGAATAACAATGATTGTGACTACACATAGCTATTATTTTTCATCTTCTTTTTAGGTTTATTGGTTTAAATTCTAAAAATATTTGGAGGATGATGTTTTTGCAGTATTAATCCTTTTGATTTTTTATATTTCAATTTGTTATGGGATATGTATGTTTGCGTCCGTGAACTTGAAGGTCCCATACTTCGTCAAAAGTAAAGTCGTTCGTGATCGGTATTCACGTATTGATAAAAGAATGAATGGACTTTTGACAAATACAAAAGTTAAGCCTATATTGTCAAATACTTGATGGAAGATAGGTTAAAATCTTTTGTTTCAAGGATTATGTCTATTAATATCGTTATGCAAATAGTTATTGAAGATAGAATAAATCCTTGCGTATTCCACAATATTGATCATCCCTGATCCATATTTTATGTATCACTGTGAGGCTCCGTAATGTGTCTTATGTTGAGCACGATACAACCAAGTTGATTTATTTTTGATTAGATTTGTTGGTTGTTCCGTAAGGTACTTTATGTTGAGCATTTTTGAACTAAATTAATCATCTTGTTTGGTTATTTAGTTGTTGCTCCATAAAGTCTTTTTATGTCGAGCAAAAAAAATGACAATTATATTGATTACTTTTGTGATTAGTTTGGTTGTGTATTCCGATTAGATTAATTATGGGTTCTCTTGTAATTAATCTAGTTGAGTATTTTCGTGTCTCCATAAGTTCTCTTATGTTGAGCACAATCAATTGAATTGATCACTTTTGAGTTTAATTTGATTGCGTATTCCGATTAAATTAATCATGGGTTTACTTGTGATTAATTTGATTGAGTTATTTGGATATAGAAAATCATTCTCATGGTTTTTGGTGTCCAATAAAATCCTTCTTTTCTTTTGAAATTAAGGTCGCTTTTGTTGTTCTTTCGGGAATGACATCAAATGGGGAGAGTTATTTTAAACTTGTGCTTAATGGTCATATCTTGAGGGGTGTGCGGCTGTAGAATATTAGAGGGGTTATCTTGTATCTTTAAACTCCTTGATGAATGATATTAGCTTCGGCTATATGATTGCATCTAAATTAGGTGATATGTATTTTATTTTAGTCATGAAATGTCTCTTACAAAAATTTCCTTATGATCCCGTTCTTGTACCTTTGCCAATTTTATTGACAAAAAGGGGGAGAATTAATATGTAGTTCACACTACAAATGCATATGGTTTTCGGATCATTGTGTAAGGGGGAATGGTTTCCATGTAAGATGGAGTATTGACTAAGGGGGAGTGATACATATCACCATAGTATTATTGTTGAAGTTGTGATATAATTGGACTTTGACACTCTGTGTAATACCATGAAACTGTATAACAATGATCGAGACCGATGCTTTCCCATTGTTATAGCTACGGATCTTCAACAATGGTGATGATAAACTTACAACCTTTGGGATCATTGTAGTACTTGGAAATGACGAAGATTAGACATGTGGAATAGAAGATACTAAAGTTTCTTTATCTTTTTTGAATTCCATATGTATTGATAGTTTTGTCACTAAAATTGACAAAGGGGGAGATTGTTAGAGCATTGCTCGGTCAACCTCGCATGCGTTGCTATCTCAAGCATGTTTGTCAATGTTAGTGATCAAAACTATAAGTCTTGATTTCTAGTCTATTATAGCTAAGTCTCGGACTAGGATAGAAAGTGTATTTGAGCTCAAGGACTTCATGGCGATTCATCATACAAGAATAAGAACTACTCAAGGAACCGGTGGAACTTCTCGACAAAAAGGTATGTGAAGACTTAAACTTATCTATCACTCAAAAGTCTATCTACTCTATCTCCTACTCTTTGAGACAAGAAGTCGTATGCTATATGTATATAGACTTGGATTATACACATTTGGTATTTCGAGCCGAGTATACCTCGCCTATCTATATCTCGAAATATATGTTGGTAAGATTTTCGCTTCGATCAAGTTCATCTTTACCTAGTGACGAAAGTCATGATATGTTTCAATCACTTTGAAAATTGCTTTGACGAGAATTGGTGTAACAACTGTATAACGTCCTCTCAGAATGTTTCAATGATTGAAATGAGAGTTTAGATTACATATCCAATGATGGAAATAAGCATTATTGTGGAAACATATTTATGTATAAGTCCTATTCCTTAAACCAAAGTTTGCGAACTTTGTTGATCAAGAGAAACCGGAAGAATAGCTTGTTGCTAAGTCCGCGAACTCAGTCCGCGAACTGCCAAACTTCTCATCTCGAGAAATTCTGCTGGAGTTGACGAACTAGATGCGTCCGCGAACCCAGTCCACGAACCGGCGGAAGGTCTTTTGCCAAGATTTTTTACTGGAGTTTGTAAACTCTGCCCGGTTTCTTAAGTCCGTGAACCTAGTCTGCGAACTTGAGAAGGTTATATATCTAAAGATGATTTCTGAACTTTAAACTTAAAAAGACTAAGGAATGCAGTTTGCAAACCGTGGATATAAAAGTTCATGAACCGATTCAAGTGAATCAAATCATCTTTGCTTCAATTGTGTCTTGTGTAGTACAGAAGATTTCCTTGAAATTGAACAACTCTCTAACTAGTTCATTTGAAGTCATTTGAACTAGTTATGGTGAAGAAGAACACGGTTGATATGAAATGCTCATATGGCTAACCTTTTGGTTAATTATTATTGAACCAACAAGTGCACACGTTTGGGTACGGTTAACAAACCGAGAAGCGTGCATTTCATTTGTGTATAACAAGCTAAGTTTTCTATCTAACGGTTGAGAAATATTAGCTTGAATCTAAATCAGGTTTTCATCTAATGGTGGATATTGTTTGCTTTGTGACCAAGGCGAAACCCTGATTTGAAAGACTATATAAAGGAGACATCTAGTATTGTGAAAAACTAATCCCCACACCTTACGTGTGATACTAGTTTGCATACTAGAGTCGATTCTCCTTTAACCTTTGGTTTTCTTCTTCTAAAACCAGGTTAACGAATTAAAGATTTCATTGGGATTGTGAAGCCAGACCGATACTACTTTTATCGTAGTTGTGTGATCTTATCTTGCATATTCTATCGTACGAGTACAATCAGATTGATTGGCTTGATATTGATATCTACGATAGGCAAGATATAAAAAGTAATCACAAACATCTTCGTCTCATCGTTTGTGATTCTGCAACATCTTGTTTCGCTACAATACAATTAAGATTGTTGTGAGGTGATTGATAACTCTAGGTTGTTCTTAGGGAATATAAGACCGGATTATCAATTGGTTCATGTTCACCTTGATTATTATCAAAAGACGGAACAAAACCTTTAGGGTTTATCTGCGGGAGACAGATTGATCCTTTGATAGACTTGTCTGTGTGAGACAGATTTGTTTATTGTTAAAGCCTGCGATTTTGGATCGTAGCAACTTTTAGTTGTGGGTGAGATCAACTAAGGGAATCAAGTACACAATATCCTGCTGGGATCAGAGGCGTAGGAGCATAACTGTACCTTGTATCAGTGGGAGATTGATTGGGGTTCAACTACAGTTCAGTCCGAAGTTAGCTTGGAGTAGGCTAGTGTCTGTAGCGGCTTCATACAGTGTGTGTTTAATCTGGACTAGGTCCAGGGGTTTTTCTGCATTTGCGGTTTCCTCGTCAACAAAATTTATGGTGTCTGTGTTATTTCAATTTCCGCATTATATTGTTTTATCTTTATAATTGAAATAATACAGGTTGTCCGTTAGATCATCAATTAGACTAATCCAACCTTTGGTTGTTGATTGTCATTGATTGATCCTTGGATATTGGTCTTTGGTATCATCCAAATTATTCCTTGTATTTTATTAAAGACTCGTTGATTCTATTAGCTCGAGTAAATCAAATCAAGAGAGAGATATTAACTCCTCGATATACTTTAATCTGGATTGAGTATGACTGTCTAGTTGATTCTCTATTAAAGTATATTGGAGATAGTCCATACAGATTTCTAAGCGAAATATTGGGTGGTATTTTTAGACCCCCGCATTTCACAATTGGGGCCTGTCTAATTTAGGTGGATGTACCCTTTTGAGAGGTACAATCCTTTAGTCAGTAGTAATTTTTTCGTTTATTCTTTTATGATTTCAGTAAACTTACAAATCTTTTGTTTACTTATATGTGCAGGATGATGAGACTCTACAAGGTACTTGGTCGCAATAAAACTTATGTAGAAGGGTCTATTACAAAACAATATACGGTCAATGAAGGAGCGCGCCATTGTGCTGAGATCCTTCCCGAGGGGAAACGAAAGTCTTTTAAGTGTCGTGGAAAGATAGAAATGGCAAGTGATGCTTACGAAGGTCCGTACCCAGTTCATTCGCAAGTAAAACCATGTTCATTAACCAACACACAGTATGAACAAGTTCTCTTATGGATATTGAGACATTCAGATGAAAATACTGAATGGGAAGAGTAAGTAAATCCTAAGTTGATTTATCTTTCAATCATTTTCACATTATGAAAAGTAACCTTCTCACTTGTCGCTTTCTTTCTTTTCTTTTTTTTTTGGAAAAGAAATACGATACATATGTTCGTAATTTTAACCAAACTCGTACGGGAAGGATGAAGCGTTTAAACTACGTTTCATGGCTACAAGACTAGCTTGAACAACTTGAAGGCACTTCCATGTCTGATTTCCATAGGCTGGCAATTGGTCCTTCCTTCTCGGAAGTTTCGTATAATGCATATTTTGTTAATGGTTATCTTTTCTATAATGTCGATGCTGAAAAAAACTTTATGACACAAAATAATGGAGTTACCATGAATACTTCTACCAGCTTTAGAGAAAGTTCCAGAGATACTAACCTAGTCGATGACGATACTACTTATTATGGCATTCTGCAAGATATATTTGAAGTGGACTATGGAGTTTTCAGAGAAGTTGTTTTTAACTGTGATTGGGTGCGAATAGCAGACAAAGTAAATAGATCATATGTGAACCTAGATACAAAGTTGAGGTTTGTCAGCTTCAAAAAGTTTATGAAGTACTTAAGAGAAGTAAACGGATCATATGTGAACTGAAATTGTTAATGCATATTTTGCATTGGGTAAGACTATTCCTGAAAAGGACATTATGATGAAAATTCTCAGATCGATGCCGTCTAGATACAAGTCTAAGAAGCATGTCATCGTTGAGGGAAATAACCTTGATAATCTTTCCAGAAATTCCTTGGTTATAAAGCTAAATATCTTTGATCATGAGCATACATCCAAAATCGGAAAGGATGTTGCCTTTAAAGCACAAAAGAACACGAAATTACTTGATAAAAGTAAAAGTGTTTATGTCTCTGAGGATGATCAGTCTGAGGAAGATTTTTCGAATGAAGATCTTGACAAATCAGTCTCCTTGATCACAAGATAGTTTAGGGATCTTCTTTTGAAGAGAATTAAACGGTTTTCAAGAGACAAACCTATGTCATCAGATAAACCTCACACTCGCGTCCCTCTTAAAAACAGGGATGCTGACGAGGATGATGACGAGGATATGACTCAGTGCTTTAAGTGTAAAGGTTTTGGTCATTTTGCAAAAAAATGCCCTAATCGTAGAAAATACACTGTAAACAAAGGTCTTGTTGTAACACTTGATGAGATGTCTGAAACCTATGATTCTGATGAAGATAGGAAATCAAGTGTCGGTCTTCTTATGAAAACGTTGATTTTGATAATTGTAGCAATACATATATCAACCTTGATGGTTTCGGTGAAGATGAGAATCCAATCAAGCTGGAAGAATCAATTGACTCATCCTTTGGAAACTCTGTTTGAAATGTTTCAGGATCTGCTATGTGTCTAGCTGCGTTCACACCACAGATGCCTAAATATTAACCAAGATTCATGTGCTCGTCCTGCTCTCAAAATGGTCATGAACTATCAATATGTTACAAGTATAAACATCAAGTGAGGCACGCCAACTAACTTCAACGAAGAGCAAATCGATTGGCAAGGAAGCTTAAACTTGCTCAGAAGACTGCCGAGGTATGTAGGATTTTATCTTCGTCTAAGAAGTTGGTTTCCAAGGATAAAATAAGACCATTAGAGAAGAAGATATGGTCAAGTCGCTTTGATAGACAGAAGCCAGAAGATTCCTCTCAAGAGGAAAACGGTGGACAAATTGTTGTTCACCACAGCACAAAATAATTATGTTGATTGGTAAATCTTGTCTCATGTGCCTGATCAAAAGAGACAAGATTGTGAACGCACAGGCTTTAGGAAAAGTTTTTTTTGGTTTTTTATTATCTGTCTATCAAATAAAAGAAAAAGGTTATTATTGACAATTCCACTCTTTATAGGGTTTAGAGTTGAACGTCCACGAGCCTGTTTAAAGGTTTCGAACCCTACATTTCGTTTTCCTTTGATATTCTTTTTCTCAAGACTGCTTGTTTAGATTGTGAACTCCACTCACAAAAACCAGTTGGTAATAGTTGTTCTCAAAGCATCATGTCTTTGGGTGGAAAGGATGTCAACATGATTGTCAAGCCATCAATCAAGGAAAAAGAGAAATATCCAATAACTTCGTCCTTGAAAAGAAAAAGGAGGAATGTAAGAAAGCCAAGAGCCTTCCCTTCTAACTCTCCGAAATTTTCCGATGTTCTTGATGAGTTGAAGGAAGTAAGAAAGAAGATTCATGAAATAAAGGCTCGCATTTTAAGATCTTTGGAAATTCAGAAAGCCCTGGTTCGACATCATCAACCAAGACGGTTTGTTGATATAAACTCCTTTCTTCACAAACCTTATGTACCAATGGCGGTTGATGACAAGGAGTTCGGGAATGATAAATAATTTCTCAAAGACATTGTCACCTAGGATGTCTTCTTTTTGGCTTAGTGGGAAGAATAACTAGTGCTTTGAATAACGATGATTGTGACTACACATAGCTATTATTTTTCATCTTCTTGTATTATTTTTTAAGTTTATTTGGTTAAATTCTAAAAATATTTGGAGGATGATGGGTTGCAGTGTTTAATCTTTATGGTTTGTTATATTGCAATGTGTTATGGGATTTTTTGTGTTTACGTCCGTGAACCTTGTTGTCCCATATTGTGTCAAAAGTAAAGTCGTTCATGATCAGTTTTTATGTATTGGTTTAAGGACGAATAGACTTTTGACAAATACAAAAGTTAAGCCTATATTGTCAATCCTTTGATGGAAAATAGGTTAAAATCTTTTGTGAACAAGGATAAAGTCTATTATTGTTATGCAAATAATGATTGAAAATAGAATAGATCCTTTTGTATTCCACAGTATTGATCTTCATTGATTCATATCTTATGAAATACTGTGAGGCTCCGTAATATGTCTTATGTTGAGCACGATACGACTAAGTTGATTATTTTTTATTAGCTTGGTTGGTTGTTCCGTAAGGTATGTTATGTTGAGCATTTGTGAACTAAATTAATCATCTTGTTAATTGTTTAGTTATTGCTCCGTAAGTTCTCTTATGTCGAGCAAAACAAATGACAATTAAATTGATTACTTTCGTGATTAGTTTGGTTGTTTGCATTCCAATTAGATTAATTATGGATTCTCTTGTAATTAGCCTAGTTGAGTATTCATATATTCCATAATATTTTTCTTGTGTTGAGTATATGAACGGCTATCCTAATCATTTTCCAATGGTTATGTTAGTCATATGTTCCGTAAGTTTACTTATGTTGAGCATAATCAATTTAGTTGAGCACTTTTTGTGTTTAATTTGATTGCGTATTCCGATTAGATTAATCATGGGTTTACTTGTGATTAATTTGATTGAGTTTTGGATATAGAAAATCATGTTCATGGTTTTTGGTGTCCAATAAAAATCCTTATTTTCTCTCGAAATTAAGGCCGCTCTTGTTGTTCCCTTGGGAATGACATCTAATTGGGGAGAGTTCTTTTGAACTTGTGCTTAGTGGTCATATCTTGAGGGGTGTGAGGCTGTGGAATTTTAAATGGGTTATCTTGTATCTTTAAACTCCTTGATGAATGCTATTAGCTTCGGCTATATGATTGTATCTTTAAACTCCTTGAAGAATAGACTTATGGAATAGGAGCTACTAAAGTTTCATTATATTTTTTGTATTCCATATGTATTGATAGTTTTTTCACTAAAATTGACAAAGGGGGATATTGTTAGAGCACTGCTCAGTCGAACGCGCATGCATTGCTATATCAAGCATGTTTGTCAATGTTAGTGATCAAAACTATAAGTCTTTATTTCTAGGCTATTATAGCTAAGTCACGGACTAGGATAGTAAGTGTAGTTGAGCTCAAGGATTTCATGGCGATTCATCATACAAGTGGAAGAACTACTCAAGGAACCAGTGGAACTTCTCGACAAAAAGGTATGTGAAGAATTGAACTTATCTGTCACTCAAAAGTCTATCTATTATATCTCCTACTTCTTGAGAAAAAAGTCGTATGCTATATATATAGACTTATATTATACACATTTGATATTTCGAGCCGAGTATACCTCGTATATATATATCTCGAAATGTGTGTTGGTAAGCGTTTCGGTTCGACCATGTTTTTCTTTACCTAGTGACGCAAGTCATGTATGTTTCAATCATCTTGAAAATTGCTTTGACGATAAATAGTGTAACAACTATATAACATCCTCTAAGAATGTTTCAATGATTGGAGTGAGAGTTTAGATTACATAACCATAATGGACATAAGTATGTTGTGGAAACACATATGTGCATAAGTCCTGTACTAGAAATCGGCTAGTAGCCAAGTCCGCGAACTTCCGAAATTCTCAAACCCGAGAATTTCTGCTAAGTTATCAAACTGTGTTGCGTGAGCCTAGTCCGCGAACCCAGTCCGCGAACCATCGAAGCTCTCGAACCCGAGAATTCCTGTTGGGGCTTGAAAACTCTTTCCAGTACCTCAAGTCCGCGAACCTGTCTGCGAACTTGTAAAGGTTATATATCTAAAGATGATTTATGAACTTAAACTTATAAAGACTAAGGAATGCTTTTGCAAACCGTGGTTATAAAGTTCATGAGTCGATTCATGTGAATCAAATCATCTTTGCTTCAATTGTGTCTTGTGTAGTACATGAGATTCCCTTGCAATTGAACAACTCTCTAACTAGTTCACGTGAGCCATTTGAACTAGTTATGGTGAAGAAGAAAGTGGTTGGTATGAAATGCTCAAATGGATAACCTTTTGGGTGACTATTATTGAACCAACTATGCACACGTTTGGGTATGGTTAAAAAACCTAGAAACGTGCATTTCATTTGTGTATAACAAGCTAAGATTTCGATCTAACGGTTGAGATATATTATCTTGAATCTAAATCAGGTTTTCATCTAACGGTGGATAGCGTTTGATTTGTGAGCAAGGCGAGACCCTGATTTGAAAGGCTATATAAGGGGACATCTAGCAACTCTACAAACTAATCCCCATACCTTACGTGTGATACTAGTTTGCGTGATAGAGTCGGTTCTCGTTTAACCTTTGGTTTTCTTCTTCTAACACCAGGTTAATGACTTAAAGACTTCATTGGGATTGTGAAGCCACCGATACTACTTTTATCGTAGTTGTGTGATCTGATCTTGCATCTTCTATCGTACGAGTACAAGGCTCGAGATCGTGAGAGTTCTCCGATAGGCAAGATATAAAAAGTAATCACGAACATCTTCGTCTCATCGTTTGTAATTCCGCGATGTCTTGTTTCGCTACCATACGATTAAGATTGTTGTGAGGTGATTGATTAATCTAGGTTGTTCTTCGGGAATATAATACCGGATTATCAATTGGTTTCTATTCACCTTGATTTTATATCAAAAGACGAAACAAAACTTTAGGGTTTTTCTGTGAAAGACAGATAGATCCTTTGATAGACTTGTCTGTGTGAGACAGATTTATTTATTGTTAAAGCCTGCGATTTGGGGTCGTAGAAAATCTTAGTTGTGGGTTGGATCATCTAAGGTAATCAAGTGCGTAGTATCCTGCTGGGATCAGAAGCGTATGGGTGCAACTGTACCTTGGATTAGTGGAGACTGATTGGGGTTCAACTACAGTCCAGTCCGAAATTAGCTTGGAGTAGGCTAGAGTCTGTAGCGGCTTAATACAGTGTGTATTCAATCTGGACTAGGTCCCCGGATTTTTCTGCATTTGCGGTTTCCTCGTTAACAAAACTTCTTTTGTCTGTGTTATTTCTTTTCCGCATTATATTTGTTATATAATTGAAATAATACAGGTTGTGCATTAGATCATTCAATTGGATAGTCCGACCTAACGGTTGTTGATTGATATTGATTGATCCTTTGATATTGGTCTTTGGTACCATCCAAGTTCATCTCTCTTTAATTGAGACTCGTTGTTTGCTTGAGTAAGATTAAATCGAGAGATTGAGATATAAACTCTTTGATATATCTTTTTATTGATTGAGTCAAACTGTCTAGTTGATTCTCATAAAAAGTATATTGGTGTTTTTCCATACAGATTGCTAAGCGAAATATTGGGTGGTGTTGTTAGACCCCCGCTTTTTCCGGTTTTTTCAGTCTAGTCACTCCGTTGATCAAAAGATGTGTCTCTTTTGTAATTCAAAAGGTCATGTTGAACAAAGGAAGAGATTTAGATTGAATGACAAGTCGGTTATTTGTCTTCAACACACCTTAGATTTAATTCTCAAGGGTGTAACTGAGATTCGTAAGTCTAAACCAATTGGTTTCAGTACACACACTGTGTATCCTACCTAGAAAGTCAGTTCCAGATGTTCTTCAAATGTTCAAAAAAAATAACAAACTCCCCAAAACCTTTCGTTAGAGAACTGCTCAAGGATCTTCTTCGATTAAAAATGGAGAGCATGTTGTGAAAAAGGTACCAAGAGAAGGAACCAAAAATGGCGAAGTGGAAGACGATCTAAAAATGATAATTGAAGGATATAATAGGATCATTAACAGGTTGTTAAATTGCCTTGGTCAAACTGCTTCAGGTAAGAATAAAAACTATGCATCGTATTTTGATGATAGCAAATTTTATGATAAATTTTCACATTATACTGGTTTTTTCTCAAGGGTCTGGAGAAAGAGATTTAACCATAAACAACGGTCATTTGATGAGCCCAAGGCTCATAATTGTATTAATTAATCACAAGGTTGAAATCTCACTCACAAAAATGCTTGTTGAGTGAGATATAGTCAGGTATACTTGATGGCAAAGTGTTTTCTGACTTTCCAACTACCTTCTTATCGCTCTTAGCTGGATTTTCAATCACAAACATTTTTGCATAAGTATTTGTGTTTGTCTTGTCAAGCTTTTGTTTTCTTAATTTTTGTTTGAAATTTTGTGTATCACAAATTGCTACTCTTTCTCTAAATTTTCTCTCATATTAGTATACAAAATTTATTGAGCTAAGACCTGTGAGACTTCTCACATAAGTAAATATTCTTTGTTGAAAGTTTTTTTTGAATGAGTCTTTATTTTCTTGAGTTTTTTATGGATAAAGGGCCAAACTTGTGTTCGTTCGGGTATCCTGGTTACGGACCGACTCTAGAAACCCTAATCTTCTGGTTCCTGTGGAACCTCTTAAATACCAAACCCTGTTTAAGAATTACGTATACTCAGGCTGCGGTTTCGTCAAGAATGGCTTCTCCGTCGGGAATCTGTAATTTTCCAAGAGGATTTCTTGATAAGGATTTTGGTATCGAAGAGAAGGAAAAAATTTATCCAGTAGAAATTGGTGACACATCTTCTTAATCTCCTGATAATTTATCAGATTTTGAGGATGATGAAGAAATTTCTAATGAAGTTGTTCGAAACTTTATCGATCAGTTTAATGATGCAAAGAAGTTATTAGTTAACACTCTCAAATATCTTGATGTGTTAAGAACCGAGTTGATAAATATCAACTCTGAAATTGCTCTTATAAGGACACTACTTAAGGATCGCCTTAATGCCATGTCTGAAGATGCTGTCAACTCTGTTCGTCAAAAACTTGAAGGTCTCGGTACAAGTGAAGCATATGTACCTGAACTCTGATCTCTGCCAGAGAAGTGTTTTTATTTTTAGAGTTGTTATTTTGTCTAGGAAACTTCTTATGAGAATTTTTTTTCTTGTTTTTGTTTAGAAGGATTACTAGGGTTTGGAATAGCCATTATTATGATTACACATAGCTAGTTCCAAATATTTTTCATCCTCAATGTTTTTAGATTTATTTATTTAAATTCCAAGTTATTTGGAAGATGATGTTTGCAATTTTAATCTTTATTGTTTTATATATATTGATAAATGTTATGGGATATGTTGTTTACGTCCGTGAACCTTGACTGTCCCATACTTGCTCAAAAGTTATCTCTATTATATGTCGGTATGAAAGTATTGATAAAAGATAGAATGAAATTTTGACAAACATAAGTTATGCATTTTATGTCGTAATGCAAATATTGATGGAAGAAAGGATGAACTTTTGTTTACAAGAATTATCTATTTTATGTCATTGTGCAAATAGTGATGGAAAATAGAGTGATTTCTTGTTTATGCCGCGGTATTGATCTTCCCAGATCCACGTCTTTTTGTGTTTTTATAGTGTTACTCCAGAAGTTGTCTTATGTTGAGCATGTGCAATTGAATTGATCATCTTGTGTGGTTAATTCAATTGATTCCTTTGGACACAATTCATGTTTTTCATGCGATTTGGTTATGTCCAAAGAAATCCTTCTTTTCTTGTAAAAGTAAGGTCACCTTTGTTGTTCTTTCGGGAATGAAATTTTATGGGGGAGAGTTAGTTTATGAACTTGTGATTAATCGCCATATCTTTTTGGGGAGTGCGGCTGTGGAAATTTTTAGCGGTTATTTTTGTATCTTTATAAACTCCATGATGAATGCATTTAGCTTCGGCTTTATGATTGCATCTAAATTTGTTGGTACAGTTGTTCTCCTTTGGTCATGAAGAATCTCTATGGGAATTTCATGAGGATCGCACTAATTTTCGTACCTTTATCAATTTGTATTGACAAAAAGGGATAGAATTAATGTGTTGTTGGATACTACAAATGCATATGGTTTACAGATCATTATGTAAGGGGGAGTGATTTTCATATTGAGATGATGTATTGACTAAGGGGGAGTAATACATATCACCGTAGTATTATCGTCGAAGTTGTGATACAATTGAAATTTGATACCGTGTAATAATACTATGACACTGTATAACAATAATCGAGAGCATTTGTTTTCTCATTTTTATAGCAACGGATCATCAACAACTATGAGACTAAACTTACCACCTTTGGAATCATAGAGTACTTCGAAGTGACGAAGATTTCGAGTCATGTTGAAGATTCCAAGGAGATCAAGCATTTGGATAAGAAGCTACAAAGTCTTTATTTATTTTTTTATCCATATGTTTTGATAGTTTTGTCACTAAAATTGACAAAGGGGGAGATTGTTAGAGCATTGCTCGGTCGAACTTTCATGCGTTGCTATCTCAAGCATGTTTGTCAATGTTAGTGATCAAAACTATGAGTCTTGATTTCTAGCCTATTTAGCTGTCTCGGACTAGGACATAGATTGTGTAGTTGAACTTTAGACTTCATGACGTTCATCTCTTGAAGACGAAGAACTACTAAGGGGAGCTTGTGGAACTTCATCGACAAAAGGTATGTGGAGACTGAAACTTATCTATCACTTATTTGTACTTTATCTCCTATATAAAGACATAAGTCGTGTTACAATATAGTTTTCTATTATACACATTTGAGATTTCGAGCTGAGTTTATCTCGCTAATATATTTCTCGGAATATGTGTTGGCAAGCTTTCGCTTCGGCCTAATTCATCCTACATTCGTTAACGAAAGTCCAAATAATATCATATGGAAATTGCCGAGTGCCATCTTACATAGTTTGTGTGATACAATCATTTGGTGTTTCCTTGGAATGTTTCATTATGATAATTTTAATCACTTGAAAATCGCTTTGACGTAAAATAGTTTGTGAACAACTATATAACGTCCTCTAAGAAAGTTTCAATGATTGAAATAAAGAGTTGAGATTATGTAATCATCTTTGGATATAAGCATATATAGTGTGTTCGCACATTAGTGTATAAATCCATAAACCGGGAGCCAAGTGTATGCATATGTGTGTATATAAAGTTGGTAAAGGAGACAAGTTAAGTATGCGTACACGTACGCATACTGGCGGAAGTTTTCGAACCGAGAATTTCTGCTGAGTTTGTTTTTTGACAAAACTCTTAACTAGTCACCTTAAGTATGCGTACCCGTACGCATACTGGCGGAAGTTTTCGAACCGAAAATATCTGATGAGTTTGGAAACCAAAACAATCTCAAATCTGGTTGCTTAAGTACGCATACCCGTACGCATACTTAAGCTGGTTACTTTCTCAAATCGGTCAGCTCATGAACCTAAACATTTAAATCATAAGGAATGCATTGTTTGCAAACCATCGCTATAGTGTTCATGATTGATTCGAGTGAATCAAACCGATTTTGTTTCGATTGTGTTCTTGTATACTTCTATGAGAATAGAGAAATTGAACAACTCTTTAACTAGTTTCATTTGAGTCATTTGACCTAGTTATGGATAAGATGAATATGGTTGATATGAGAGTTATCATATGGCTAACCTCGGTTAACTATTATTGAGCCAACATGGTTGTACACTTTTGGGTACCGTTACATAAACCTACATGAGGGTACATTTTATTTTTGTGTAACAAGCTAAGTTTGATCTAACGGTTGAAAGATATTAGCTTGGTTGAATCAGGTTTTTCATCTAACGGTGATTATTAAATATTTTTTACCAAGGTAACTTAGATTGCAAACCCTGATTTGAGAAACTATGTAAAGGAGAATTCTAGCAAATGGGAAACCTAATCCCCGCACTTTTGTGTGTTACTAGTTGCATAATCTAGAGTCGGTTCTCCTTTAACCTTAGGTTTTTCTAAACCTTGTTGGTTAACGATTTGAAAGACTTCATCGGGATTGTGAAGCCAGAACCAACTATTTTCTCTTGTAGTTGTGTGTTCTGATCTTTCCTGATTCTATCATTCGAGTACTATCTTCTTTAAGATTTGCTCGAGATTAACTTCTCTGATAGGCAAGATAAAACGTGATCACAGACACCTTCGTCTTATCGTTTGTGATTCCACAATATCTAGTTTCGCCATCATGCGATTTAGATTATTGTGAGATGATTGATAATACTAGGATGTTCTTCGGGAATATAAGATCAGTTTATCAATTAGTTCTTGTGCACCTTGATTTATCAAAAGACAAAACAAAAACTCTTGGGTATTTATGTGGGAGACAAATTTATTCAATCCTATAGACTTTTCTGTGTGAGACAAATTTTTTTATCAAGTCTTCGAATTTGGGTCGTAGCAACTCTTGGTTGTGGGTGAAATCAACTAAGGGAATCAAGTGCGTAGTATCCTGCTGGGATCCGAGACGTAAGAAGTGCAACTGTACCTTGAATCAGTGTGAGATTGATTAGGGTTCAACTTTTTAGAGAATTGCTAGGTCGAACTCGCATGTGTTGCTATCTAAAGCATGTTTGTCAATGTTAGTGATCAAAACTATGAGTCTTGATTTCTAGTCTATTTAGATGTCTCGGACTAGGACATAGATTGTGTAGTTGAGATTTAGACTTCACGGCGTTCATCTCTTGAAGACGAAGAACTACTAAGGGGAGATTGTGGAACTTCATAAACAAAAGATATGAGGAGACTGAAACTTATCTATCACTTGGAAAGTCTATTTATACTCTATCTCTTATATTAAGACATAAGTCGTGTTACGATATAGTTTTATATTATACACATTTGAGATTTCGAGCTGAGTTTATCTCGCTTATATATTTCTCGATATATGTGTTGGCAAGCTTTCGCTTCAGCCTAATTCATCTTACATTCGTTAATGAAAGTCCGAATAAGATCATACGGAAATTGCCGAGTGAAATCTTACATGGTTTGTGTGATACAATCATTTGGTGTTACCTTGGAATGTTTCATTATGATAATTTCAATAACTTTAAAATTTCTTTGACGTAAAATAGTTTGTAAACAACAACTATATAACGTCCTCAAAGAAAGTTTCAATGATTGAAATAAAGAGTTGAGATTATGTAATAATCTTTGGATATAAGCATATATAGTGTGTTCGCACATTAGTGTATAAATCCATAAACCGGGAGCCAAGTGTATGCATATGTGTGTATATAAAGTTGGTGAAGGAGACAGGTTAAGTATGCATACCCGTACACATACTGGCGGAAGTTTTCGAACCGAGAATTTCTACTGAGTTTGTTTTTTGACAAAACTCTTAACTAGTCACCTTAAGTATGCGTACCCGTACGCATACTGGCGGAAGTTTTAGAACCGAAAATATTTGCTGAGTTTGGAAAACAAAACAAACTCAAAACTGGTTGCTTAAGTACGCATACCCGTACGCATACTTAAGCTGGTTACTTTCTCAAATCGGTTAGTTCATGAACTTAAAAGTTTAAATCATAAGGAATGCACTGTTTGCAAAACCTGGCTATAATGTTCATGATTGATTCGAGTGAATCAAACTGATTTTGTTTCGATTGTGTTCTTATATACTTCTATAAGAATAGTGCAATTGAACAACTCTTTAACTAGTTTCATTTGAGTTATTTGAACTAGTTATGGATAAGATGAATATGGTTGATATAAGAGTTATCATATGGCTAACCTCGGTTAACTTTTTTTGAGCCAACACGAGTGTACACGTTTGGGTACGGTTACATAAACCTAAATGAGGGTATATTTCATTTGTGTGTAACAAGGTAAGTTCGATCTAACGGTTGAAAGATATTAGCTTGGTTGAATCAGGTTTTTCATCTAACGGTGAATATTGAATGCTTTGTTACCAAGGTAACTTAGATTGCAAACCCTGATTTGAGAAACTACATAAAGGAAAACTCTAGCAACTGGGAAACCTAATCCCCACGCTTCTGTGTGTTACTAGTTGCATAATCTAGAGTCGACTCTCCTTTAACCTTAGGCTTTCCTAAACATTGTTGGTTAACGACTTGAAAGACTTTATTGGGATTGTGAATCCAGACCCCACTATTTTCTCTTTGTAGTTGTGTGTTCTGATCTTGCCCGATTCTATCATTTGAGTACTATATTCTCTAATATTTGCTCGAGATTAATTTCTCCGATAGGAAAGATAAAACATGATCACAAATACCTTCGTCTCATCGTTTGTGATTCCACAATATCTAGTTTCGCCATTATACGATTTAGATTACCGTGAGGTGATTGATAATACTGAGTTGTTCTTCGGGAACATAAGTCTGGTTTATCAATTGGTTCCTGTTCACCTTGATTTATCAAAAGACGAACAAAAACTCTTGGGTATTTCCGTGGGAGAAAGATTTATTCAATCCTATAGAATTTTCTGTGTGATACAGATTTGTTTATCAAGTCTTCGACTTTGGGTCGTAGAAACTCTTGGTTGTGGGTGAGATCAACCTAGGGAATCTAGTGCGTAGTATCCTGTTGGGATCAGAGAAGTAAGGAGGCAAATTTACCTTGAATCAGTGTAAGATTGATTAGGGTTCAACTATAGCAAGCTTCATGTCAAATCTATCAAATCCATACGTCTATCACCTCTCCATGTCAAGACTAGTTTCTTATCTTTTATATTATCCTTTAAGTCTTAACCCTAGGCTTTGACTCATACAAATAGGACAAGCTACCTAGGGATTTGATTTTGTTACTCCCTGCAAACATCAGCAACAACATCGTGCAATCAACGGAAATAGGGTAGCTGTGATGATTAAGCAAATGGCATCTAGGCCTGAGTTCAAAGAGCGATAACATCAGTCAAATGGATGAAGATAAGCGCAGTGGCGGTGCATGAATGAAGAGTCTTACAAAGTGGTGAGTTTCGAGAACAAAATCCCAAGATTTTTATATTGTTTCTGCCGAGAATAGGGATTGAAAATTGGGGGAGAAATCTTTGTATAAATAGGGGTTGTTATGATGTATTTGGGTATGCAGGAGTGAGGAGAGCAGAATTTAGTTTCCATCTCTTGTTTTTTGTTGTTGAAGTGACTTAATAGAATTCAGTTGAAAATAGAAGAGCATGCACAATAAGTTTATCAATATCAAAACTTCATATTTCATCTGTTTCTATCAAACCCATGTTCTTTTTCTTAGCTAGGGCTTTGATGAAGCCCTTAGCTTACTACTGGTTGTTTATGTTCATGAAAACGTTCTTGTAGAGCTTAATTGTATAGAATTTAGTTTAGTCTTCATGCTGCAATCTATAACTTTCACCTAGTATGTCTTGCATCCTAGGTTGTTAGATCAATTATTTGTTGTTGCATCAACTCGCGCTTCACTGGATGTTTTCAATTTGTGATTAGTTGTGCTGTAATAAGACAACTAATACTAGAAATTGAAACTTTAGTTGTGACTAAACTATTCATCTTTGAAACCCTTTTGGAAAAGCGACAGATTTGTATCTTCCCCGCTGATCCGTTATAAGGGAATAGAAAAAAATTTGTAACATAATTTTCTAGTAGAAGTTAAGTGGTGAATCCACTGCCTTAGTATCTTTTATTTAACTATTTTCAACTCTCACTGTATTCATATTTCATGTTTTGTTTCTAGTTTATACTTCAACCGTTTCGTCGTATCGACAACAACATCTTAATTTGAATTAGTAAAGTAAGGCTTTGAATTTAACTTTGCACCAACCAAGTCCCTGTGGGAACGATCCGTGCTTACTGTATTCTACATTGTAGACACCGTATACTTGCAGATAGTATAATTGCAGGTATCTTTCTAGTCCTACCAAGTTTTTGGCGCCGCTGCCGGGGACTCGGTAACGGTGTAATTGTTTCTTTGGTTCCGCTTTACTGATTTTAGATCAATCCTATACATATCTGTTTGGATTTTCTTTAGTTATTGTCAGCAAAATCTAGTTGTACATAATCTGCATCTTGTTGATAAGTGTTAGCTGTAGTTTTAATCTTTTCAGTCATCAGCATCTTCATATTCTTGCATTTGTTAGGTTTACTGCATCCTTCACCATCTAAGTTATAGCATAATTATAATCTGTCACTTGTAACTATTCCATTCCTGCATCGTTTTCATCAAAATTTCAGTTACTTGGGCATATAAGGGTCTGTAAGTATCGTTTTTAGCCGTTCATTACTGTCATTGCTATTGTAACTTAGATGTTAACCACATCTATCTATATAACCTGCATTCTGTCAGTGGTAGTTTTAATCTTTTCAGTCTTCTTTCATCTTGTTTTGCTGCATTCTCATAATCATTGTCTTGTTGAATAATCTTATTCTTGAAATTTTGTTCAGCATATTAGGTCTTCTGAAGTTGTTCAGTTGTAATCCAATATCATCTGTAAAGTTTTTGTAGGATTGTAGTTCATTTAAAATTACCTGTCATCAGTTTAGTTTATTTATTTTAACCATTTGTGTATATAATCTTCACCTCATCTCTTAACTATTCTCTGCGGTTTCTAATGTTGTTTCAGTTGAATGTGTCATTGTATCTTGTATCTTAGTACCTTCTGCATTATCACATATCTTGTGTTAGATCATTGCTCGGTTGAACTCACCAAGCGTTGGTATGTCAAGTTTGGTTGTCATGTTTTAGTGAATCAAAACTCATGTTAAGAGTCGCTTGATTATGTACAGAGTCAACTTCGTATAGGTTAGCTTGAAAGTATTAGGATATGAGATACTACAAGTATTGCGAAGACTTGAATATGTGAAGAAGCAAGGAGCTACAACGACAACAATCATCCTTCCACTTGAGGTTAGTGTTATTTGACTTGAACTGTTTCATCCCGTAACGTATCTTTCAATTCGTGAATATTGAAAACATAACTGCGAAGCATATATGAACTCTAGATAGATATAGTATTAAGGAATACAATACGAGGTTTATTGCTTAACCATTAAACTTTGTAGATAAGACATCGCCATAATCATTTGAATGATATTGTGATTATGTATGGGTATGAGGTGAGGATTTCATCATAGGGAACAATGTTTACATGTGTTCTAAGGAAGTAAGTTCATAAACTTGTTTGTGGACCGAAAAATAAATTGTCAAGTGTTATTGGTTTTGTTATTCATTGCATATCTTATGAACAACCAATATTTGTGATAGAGTATAACCACTCACAACTTGTTGTGTTCTTGGTAGAACTATTCATAAAGGCCTGACTTATGTATTGGTATAACTTTTAATAGTAAAACCGATCTTAAGTAATCACCTGTGGTATGATCGTGTTTGTATGTATGACAACTTTTGGGAGAGGGGAACCGATCCTAGTAAGGGGTGAAGTACATCAAGGGGAACCGATCCTTGTATGGGGTGCAGCAGGTTTATAGCAGAAAGGGGAACCGATCCTATGAACATGTGCAACACGTTTTTAGGCAAAGGGGAACCGATCCTATGGACATGTGTAACACATATAATTTGAATACCATATATATATATGGGGAACCGATTCTAGTACCTAGTCAAACCGAATTTTTGGAAAGCTAGTGTGACTATGCACAGTACTCACATGGAGGTAGAACCGAAACTTATTTTGGTAGAACCGTAAACCCATGATTGTAATTGAATGTTGGTTCGATCAATCACATAGTTCTTGAAAGTCAGATGAACCAATTCTAAACTTTTTTGGAAGTGTGGCAAATCGGTTTCAAGGTTGTAAGTGTGAAAGAGAACTTACAAAGTAAAGATGTCGACAAACTTTGAACACGTGCTGTGAATGTTTATTTCTATAATTGTTCAAAGATATTCCTTAACGGCTAAGGGAAGAGAATCCCAGGATCGAAACATAAGTAAGTTAAGAATCTTTTAATTAAGGTTATTAGTTTCATTTTGTAGGGATATTACAGAATTAGTAATGTGCATTTACTAATTAGATTTTCCGAGAGATTTCGATCGTTATTTTTGGACAGAGCATTTCCAGGAATTATGGAAACCGAATATGTGCTTTTATGAATATCTTGAGAATATTTTCGGTATTGGAAATTCCTTGGTGTCCAAACTTCCTTGTCTATAACTACTTGAAGTTTTCCTTTCTAGCAAACTAATTCTTCGTAACAATAGATTTACTCTTTTGTTGTTGTTACTGGTGTAGTCACCTGTTCGGAGAGGAGAGTAACCTAATTAGCGAAATCTCTTACGTCCGCTCAGTTTAAAGTCTTCTTTGGGATTGAGAAGCTCTAGCGCGACACGTTGGTGGGAAACTAGATAATTGCGGTTTATCTTTGTTTTCGATTGATTTGATTGATTAACGGTGGTTGAAATATGATTGCACCTAGTTTTTTTATTCTTGAGAATCTTCTCTTCTGATATAAGATTCACTCAAACTAGTTCAGAGTTTCGACGAGGATCTTTAGACTGTTGTTAGTTCTAAAGACGATCTTGTGATAATCCATTGTTAACATACTCCGTTCTGTGTGTGATTGATCACAAGAGATTCAAGTGATTGTGTGCAGGGTTTTTTTGAATATTTAAGAAGATTTGAAGACAAAGAAGATATTGAAGATCTGACTTTGGTTTTATAATCTTTGGTGTGCACAATACTTGTTTCGGTAAACGAGGATCCAATTAATAATCGATTTATCCTTGTGGTAGATTGAATTGATTAATTGAGTAGATCGGCAACAACACGAAGGAGTTTATGTTAAAATAAACGGAAGAGCCTTTGTCCGACTCATATCACTTGGTTGAATAGAGTTGATACCAAACAGATTTCTTGTTCCTTTACTGTTTGGAATACGAACCAAAGGGATTGTTCCAAGTACGTGACTTATTCATAAGTCGGAGGCGTGGGAGTACAGACGGAACTAGGTGAACTATAGGTTAGTTACTTGGTCTCTACTATACGAAGTTAAGTGTAATTTTGTGTAGCGGCTTAATCCTGAGAGTATTCAATTCTGGACAAGGTCCCGAGGTTTTTCAGCATTTGCGGTTTCCTCGTTAACAAAATCTTGTTGTGTCATTTACTTTTATATTCCGAATTATAATTTTTTTATTATAATTAAAGTAAATTACACAAACATTAATTCCTATTTACTTGATAAGCAATCCTATTTTGTTTGGTTAAGTCCGAACCTTTGTATCAAGTAAACATACTTCGTTGTTTTATTGTCTCGATCTCGTATCTATAGACGATCATACGAAGTGTGAACCGATTAGTTGTATTGTCTCGACTCAGTCCATAGACAGTCACTTTCGGAGAAAGGACTTATAGGTAGGAAAAGTTTTAGCTTGAGGTATATTGGGTACCCCTCGCCTTTTCATCTTGCATAGGTTAAACTATTTTTGCTTCTAGCTGTCCTGTAGCTTAGTTTATGTAGTGCTAGACTTTTCTGTTTCATAGTTCAAGCATATAAACATCAGTGGATCATTATTGTAGTGTAACTTGTTCTTATTTCAGCTGTAGTTTTGGTTTTTCAGTTCTCTGCATCGAAATCTTGGGAGTTTCCTTGGCATATTTTGGTAGTTTTCCTTCTGTTTTCTTTCTCAGTTCATTGGTTTGTACATGTTTTTGCTTATTAGTTTACCATAATACTGTAACTTAGATAGTAAATCTGGTAGCTTGTTCATCAATGTGCATCTAGTCATAATACCATTCCAATCTGTAGCTGCATATAGTTAAGATTTCTTTCAGTTTCTTTGTCACGATCACCTGCATCACTGTCTCGTTGTATATCTCAGTTCCATTGCAAGCTTTTTGTTATCATTATTATATGTAACTGTAAATCATATATATCTAGAGTTATACGCATTTATAGGATGTATATATACTTGTTCAGATTTCGCTTTTTCTGTTATAGTATAACTTAGCTGTAGCAGTAGCTTTAGTTTTTAAACTTCAACATTTTTGCATTCTGTTCATACCTGAATCTTCATATATCTTGCGTCTTGGTCTCATTGAACTGTCTATCATTGTATGTTGTAGTTTTTGAGTGTTGTAACTCTATAGCTTCTGTGACATAGCTAGTATAATCTTGTTGTAGTGATCATTCCATACCCTACAACACATTGTTTTGGTTTCTGAGTAGAATTAGGTGTTGTGTAACTGTTGTTCTTTGTACTGTGTTAGCATAAAGTTTGATTTAGGATAGTCTGCACTTTGGTATTAATATAAGCTGTAACTTTTGATTTTCAGTTACTTCATTCTCAGTCACATAGCTTCTTTTCGGTTAGGTTTAGTCTGTGTAAATACATGCATCATTGTCTTGTATTGTAGTCAAGTCACATAATTTTTGCATTTGTAGAAGTAACTGTAGTGTAGATTCCGTTAGTTAACTAATAGCGTAAAGTCCTCATCACCCTATAACTATTCCCATCATATAATTTTTTAAATTTGCATCATTAGCCTGTAATATAGCAGTTAAGCATTCCTGCATTACACTTCCAGCTTGTCTGTATTTACGTCATTTGAGCAACTCCATTCCGTCCTGTTCAGAAACAACTTAATCTTCAGTATTTCTTTGCTTTGAATACACAAAACTGAGTACTGAAATTCTCTCTCTGAGTGATCGGGTACCCGCAATTCTGTTAAGAACTATAAGGATAATGATGAGCAAAACAACTTGTTTGTCGTGCCTAAACCCGATCTTATACCGACGGTATTGTTCCTCAATTTAATATTCTTATCTTGAGTGATATACCATCCTTCCATGCAAACTGAACTACAGCTATCCACTGGCAAAACCCTGCAACATATAACATCTTTGTGTATGATCCTGTGATATTTGAGTAGTATCTTTGCTCCCTGAAGTTGTAATTCTGTGATTTTTCATAACACTGTGTTTGTGTGCATTCATCTTATTAAGTCCTTCTCACCCTGAATTGTGATTTGAATGGTTAACTTGGTGTTATAACATGTTAAATGTTATGTTTGTTAGGCTATGATTGTGACTTTTGGAGACCAGACCAATCGTCTAGTCAGAATTCAGTGAGATGACGTAGTTGAAGTTCATGTGTCTGTCGAAGAAAGACCTGACCAACCAAAGACAATGGATGAGAAGTTAATCCAACCCCGCATTTTCAAGGACTACATGTACCCCACAAGGGCAAGCCATCCCTTATGCATTGTTTTACCAGAAACTGCTGGTTAGTTTGGATTGAAAGCGAGCACGATACATATGCTCCATGTGCTTCGAGGGGTTGAAGTTGAAAACCCCTACCACCATGTGAGAGAGTTTGAATATATTTGTGGGACTCTGCGTTTCACTCAAATGTCGGAAGAGTACCTGAAATTGAGATTATTTTCTTTCTCTTTGAAGGAAAAGGCTAAGTCTTGGCTATATTCCAGTGCAGCCACAGTCAATTAGGACATGGGATGATCTTACGAAAGAATTTTTCAAAAAGTTGTTCCCAAATCACAAGACCGCGACAATTCGTCAAAGTATGAATAGCTTTGTGAAATTAGAGGGTGAAACTTTAGCCAAGTATTTGGAGAGGTTTAATGAATTACTGCTTCAGTGTCCTCACCATGGTTTCGGAAAATGGATACTTGTGCAAATTTTTTATGAAGGTCTAGATGTTTCCACTCGAACAAAAGTTGAGTCAATGTGCGACGGTTTATTCATTGACAAAAGTTCCGACGAGTCATGGACCTTTTTACATGAAGTTGCCGAGAAAACTCAGCAATGGGAGTGTGTTAGAGAACCTAGGAGGTCAACCAACATGGGTAGTGTTCATAAGATAGAGTCTGAATTTGAGGGTAATGCTAAAATAACATCATTGGCTAGGAGAGTTGAGGCTTTAGAACTAGAGAAAAATATAAAATCTGCTGCTTCTACTTCTTGTAACCAAGTTGAGGTTTCTATTTGTGTTGCATGTAATAGTTCTGACCATCTAGTGGACAGTTGCTCAGAAATACTTGCATTTCAGAAATCTAGACTTGAACAGGCCCATGTTTTGTATCAAAAGCAAGAATATAACCCTTATTCGCAGACCTACAACCCAGGATGGAGAAACCACCCTAAATTTTCATGGTCTAAGGTCCCTATACAATGGGGTACATCAGGAAACACACAAGGGTATCCACACCCTAGAAACCCCCAGATGCAACCGTACGCGCAACACCCTTCTGAGAAAAAATTGTCTAGCATTGAAGAAAGTGCCGGTCTATTGACCCAAAATCTTTTACAAATTCAGAAGACCACTGACTTACGTTTTACTAGTCTAGAACTTAAGATGGGTCAGATCTGTGATGCGCTTTATGAAAAGGAAAAGGGTATGTTCCCAAGTCAGCCTCAACAAAATCTGAAAGGCGCATTTCAGGCTAGTACGTCTACTTATAATGAGTCAACACGCAATGATTTGTCACATGTGAATGTTGTTACTACTCTTCGTAGTGGTAAAGTAATTGATAACAATGTAAGCATGCCTGAAAAGAGTGAATCTGTGTCTAAGTCATAATTGCATACAACGTCGCATGATACACCAGTTGTTGAAAATGAATCTGAGCATGTCCCTAGATCTAAAATATCTGCTGATGTTAATGTTTCTGTGCCATCAAATGTGCACGTAGCTCCTTTTCCTCAAAGGTTTGAGCAACAAAAGAAAGTAACGAAGTATCACGAGATATTGGAATTGTCCAAACGAGTTAACATCAACATTCCATTTTTCGAAGCAATCAAACAGATTCCTGCTTATGTTAAGTTTATGAAATATCTGTGCACACAAAATCGCAAGCTTAATGTGCACAAACGTGATTTTCTGGCTGAACACGTAAGCTCCATCATTCAAAACAAGACTCCACCTAAGTTTAGAGACCCAGGTTGTCCCACAATCACATGAAATATAGGTGACCATACGGTCAATAAGGCGTTACTAGACTTAGGGGATAGTGTGAACCTACTGCCATATTCGGTATGTGTGCAGTTAGGTCTTGTAGAGTTGAAAGAAACACCTATAACTCTGCAATTGGCGGACAGATCCGTTAAAATTCCACGTGGTGTGGTAGAAGATGTTTTGATTAAGGTTGATAAATTCTATTTTCATATGGACTTCATTGTATTAGATACTCAGCCTGTGCAAAACTCAGACTGTCACATTCCTGTCATCTTGGTACGTCCTTTCTTAGCGACGTCCAATGCAATTATTAATTACCGTAATGGAGTGTTGAAGCTTTCATTTGGTAACATGACTGTGGAGTTGAATGTTTTTAATGCTAGCCAACAACTTTTAGATCTTGATTATGATGATGATGTGCATGAAATCAACATGATTGAAAGTTTGGTTCAGGATTTGTTATCTAGTAACATGTATGTTGATCCTTTAAATGCTTGTTTGAACAATTTTAACTTGGATCTGTTTGATGATGAATACATAAGTGAAGTGAATTCTTTTATTGAATCTGCACCTCTCATGGATACCACTAAATGTAAAGCTAGAGTGGATCCACTTCCACTCTCGGAAAACAAGTCTGTCCCGTCTCTGTTGAGCCACCAAAGATTGAACTGAAACCATTGCATGATACTCTTAAATTTTTGGGTTCTTATAATACTTTTCCTGTAATCATTTCGTCTTCTTTAGATATAGAACAGGAGAGTAAGCTTTTAGAAGTACTTAAGGAGCATAAAGAAGCATTAGGATGGACAATCTCAGATATTAAGGGTATTAGTACCACAGTTTGTATGCATCACATAAAGATAATTCTAAAAAATCTAGGGAAATGCATAGGCGACTAAATCCTAACATGAAAGAAGTTGTTATAGGTGAGATCCTTAAGCTTCTTGATGCGGGTATCATATACCCGATTTCAGATAGCAAATGGGTTAGTCCCATTCAGGTTGTGCCGAAAAAGTCAGGAGTTATTGTAGTTCAAAACGATAAAGATGAGTTAGTTCCTACTCGAGTAATCACAGGGTGGTGAGTTTTCATTGATTATAGGAAGTTGAATGCAGTTACAAGGAAAGATCATTTCCTTCTCCCTTTTATAGATCAAATATTAGAAAAGTTATATGGACATAGTCATTACTGTTTCTTAGACGGCTATTCTGGTTACAACCAGATTCACATAGCACCCAAGGACCAGAAAAAGACGACATTTACATGTCCTTATGGTACATTTGCTTATCGTCACATGACCTTTGGGTTATGTAATGCACCCACCACATTTCAACGTTGTATGATGAGCATTTTTTCTGACATGATAGATAATTTCCTTGAGATCTTTATGGATGATTTCGCTATGTTTGGATCTTCTTTTGATGAATGTTTGAACCATCTCACTCTTGTGCTGATTAGATGTAAAGAAAAAAATTTGGTTCTGAACTGGGAAAACTGTCATTTTACGGTGAACTCAGGCATAGTTCTAGGACATATCATCTCTGAAAAAGGCATTGAAGTAGATAAAGCTAAAGTTAACCTCATTTAACACTTGCCGCAACCTCGCTCTGTGAGGGAGGTTAGATCATTTTTAGGCTATGCCGGTTTCCACCGTAGATTCGTTAAAGATTTCAGTAAGATCTCAAGGCCACTGTGTAATCTAATTGGTAAAAATGTTGCTTTTGTGTTTAATGATGCTTGTGTGCGTGCATGGGAAGAACTCAGAATTTCAGTCCCAATAGTCCGACCACCTGACTGGAAATTGCCATTTGAAATCATGTGTGACGCGTCTGATTTTGTTGTTGGTGCTTTTTTAGGAGAGTGCGTCGATAGACTTCCATATATGATATACTATGCTAGCAAGACTCTTAATGATGCTCAACTTAACTACTCAACTATTGAGAAAGAATTGATTGATGTTTTTTTTTTTTGCATTGGACAAGTTTAGGTCATACTTGATAGGGTCTAAGGTCATAATATACACTGATCATGCTTCTATGGAATTCCTTCTTTCTAAGAAGGATACGAAATCTCGTCTCATCGATGAATATTGTTATTGCGGGAATTTGATCTCGAAATTCGAGATAAAAAAGGTTCTGAAAATGTGGTCAGTGATCACTTGTCTAGATTAAATGTTGAGTCTTTTGATGATTTCTTTCTTATTAGAGAGTCTTTTCCTGATGAACAGTTGATGCTTGTGTCTGAGTTTCCTTGGTTTGCTGACATTGTTAATTATCTTGCTACGGGAAGAATGTCATTGCATTAGTCTAGACAAGACCGTTCTAAGTTCTTGGCTGAAGTTAAATACTTCTTTTGGGATGACCCATACCTGTTTAAGTACTGCCCGGACCAAATCATTAGGAAATGTGTCCCTAACAGTGAACAGAAAGATGTGATATGTTTTTGTCATGACCAAGCATGTGGAGGCCATTTCAGTGCCAAGAAGACTGCTGCAAAAGTCTTGCAGAGTGGGTTTTAATGTCCATCGTTGTTCAAAGACTGTGATGCTTATTTTATTGGTTGTGAACGTTGTCAGAAACTAGGAAGTAATTCAAAGAGAAACATGATGCCTTTGCACCATATCTTGATTGTTGAACTGTTTGATGTGTGGGGAATCGATTTCATGGGTCTGTTTCCTAATTCTAAAGGTAAGCTTTACATCCTTGTTACCGTTGATTATGTTTCTAAGTGGGTAGAAGAAATTGCGACCAAAACAAATGACCACAAGGTGGTACTTTCGTTCTTAAAAGAAAACATATTTTCTCGTTTTGGCACACCTAGAGCTATAATCAGTAATGGTGGTTCACACTTTTGCAATAGGTCTTTTGAGTCATTAATTCGCAAGTATGGTATAACTCATAAAGTCGCAACCCCATACCATCCACAGACCAGTGGCCAAGTAGAGGTTTCTAATAGGAGGTTAAGCATATTCTTGAAAGGACAGTTAACCCGTCTAGAAAAGATTGGTCTTTGTGATTGAATGATGCTTTATGGGCCTATAAAACAACATATAAAACCCCTATTGGCATGTACCATTACCGACTTGTGTATGGAAAGCCTTGCCATTTACCTGTTGAACTAGAACATCGAGCATATTGGGCTATCAAAAAGCTTAACTTTTCTCTTGATAAGGCAGGTACTCACCGGAAGCTTCAGCTCAATGAATTGGAAGAGCTAAGGAATGATGCTTATGACAGTGCAAAGATGTACAAAGATAGAATGAAGGTGTTCCATGACAAGCGCATTTTGTGCAAGTCATTCACGCCTGGACAGAAAGTTTTATTGTAGAACGCACGCTTGCATCTTTTTCCAGGAAAATTGTATTCTAGATGGACAGGCCCGTTCATGGTGCAAACAATATTCCCTCGTGGAGCTGTAGAACTCGAAGACATAACAACTAAGAACGTCTTCAAGGTCAATGGACAGATATTGAAGTCGTTCCTTGAACCAATTCCACCTGAAATTGAAACAACCGATATGGAAGACCCCGTCTATGTGGACTGAACTGGTTCACCCCTTGTACATACCACATGTTTAGAATTTCATTACATCTCCTTGTTTTTTTGTTTTGTTTTTAGTTTGCTAGATTAGCTTTTGCTGTATATAATCTTTGTTGTTGTGATATCTACCCTGCTGTTTGCTTTGGACATACTCTACTGTCTCTGGTTTGGCAACACTTTTTGGATCTGGTACTCTCTAACCTCTTCCTTCTTTTCATGAACTTCATGGCATGTTATCACTTTGTGAAACCTTAGTAACATTGAGGACACTGTTTAACATAGGTTTGGGAGTACAAGTAGGTATCACATGAACTTTGTAGCGATTTGGTATGTTTGAATCTTGTGAAGAGATAACATCTTTAAAAAGAATGAAAAATGGAGCTCATTTACCTTGAATGGTGATACCTGTGCATTATGATATCTTAGGATTCTTAGTCTAGATGATGAGGTACCCCTGATGCTAGCACAATTCACATGTTGATATAGAAATTTTGTACAGGCACGATCAACCAAGCGTGTATAGTGTCGGTGTTTCATATGTTAAGTAGGCTGCCAATCATCTAGAATAATGAATGATACTTGACTAGCTTGTTCTTTGGTTGGCTGGTATAGAAATTGGAGGATACGTAAGAAAAGCAACCATTGAATTTGACGAGGTGCATCAAAAAGGGATGCCTCTTGCTAAAAGTGTCATGTAATGTATTTTTGAGTTTTTGTGTAAAGTTGTTGCGTCATATCGTGTTTGTATCTCTCGTTATTGCAAATTCAGATGAAAAATCAGTTGAAAGAAAAATCAGAAAGAAAAGAAAAGCAAATTGCTTTAAAAAAAAGTACTCATTGTCTGTTATTATGCTCTACTTCAGTAAAAACGTTAAAGTGTCTATCTTGCCTCAAAATGAGAGTAGTCAATGTAAATATTGCAGTCAATGTTCTTTGTTGTTATGTGTTGTGAATAGTCTTGTAATATGAAGGAGGGTGTAGCCATCGATGTACAACGCGGGTAAGCTGAAATATCACCAACTCATCAGGTGAACATTCACAATTCTCGTAAAGCCAGACAACTAGCTTGGCTTTGAATTCAGTTCTTAGCCAAAAAACTATCTCTTAGTAATTGGCAGTCATAACTTCCTAGAGTAAATAATTCTCTATGCATGTCCCAGGGAGATACACTTTACACTCTTATCACATGTCCTTAGTTGTTTCAGTGCTAGAATTGTGCCTTTGAAAGCTAGATTGACATGTCCACTTACTGTGAGCTAAAACTGAATGCAGGTATCACTTTCATGGAATCTAAGCTTATATTTTGTCCTAGAACTTTGTGGATATATTTTGACCAGCGCCAATGGCGTAGGTAGGACTTTTCTTTTGATGTTGTGTTTTATTCGAGGACGAGCAAAAGGCAGGTTTGGGGGTATTTGATGGGCACCTAATATTGCATACACTCTTATCATTTTGTAGGTGTTTAGGGTATTTTGTTGCACAAATTGCTTGTAATTATGCCAAACTATATATTTTGTACTTCTTATTCGTTGCGAGTAAAATGTGTGGCAATTGTCCTGACTTTTGTTTTGTAATACTCGGGGAATGAAAAGAATGGTTTGAACATGTACTATGAAGGAAGTGGATCTACAATTCCCTGTCAAGCTAGATGTCAAGTCGGCGTTAGGAAGACGCGTGTAGTGGAGAAGGCAGCCAGCATGCCAGCAGACTTGTGAAGCTAATGAATCTACTAGTGGATGAGAAGCTCAAAAAGAAGGATTATCTGAGCATGAAATGAAGTAATGTGCCATAATCCAAGTTATACCCATGTTGGGAGTTAAAGAAAAGAAGCCTAGCCCAAGTTTCATTCTCATATACCAAAGACTTACCCTTAATCCAAAAATCACCTAAACATACCCTTAATCCATCTTCCATTTTACTTTCTCCTACACGCCCGACTCCCCCCACCCCCCCACTCCCCCCAAATCAATTATCGACCCTAACTCTGCCAATCTCATAGACAACAAGCTTCATGTCAAATCTATCAAACCCATACCCCTATCACCTTTCCATGTCAAGACTAGTTGCTTCTTTTTTCTATTATCTTTTAAGTCTGAACCCTAGGCTTTGACTCATACAAATAGGACAAGGTAGGGATTTGATTTTGTTACTCTCTGCAAACATCAGCAACAACAACACGCAATCGACAGAAATAGGGTAGCTGTGATGATTAAGCAAATGACAGTTAGATCTGAGTTCAAAGAGCGACGACATCAGTCAAATGGATGAAGATAAGTGCAGTGGTGGTGCATGAATGAAGAGTCTTACAAAGTGGTGAGTTTCGATAACAAAATCCCAAGAATTTTATATTGTTTCTGCTGAGAATAGGGATTGGAAATTGGGAAACCTAATCCCCACACTTCTTTGTGTTACTAGTTGCATAAGCTAGCGTCGATTCTCTTTTAACCTTAGGTTTTCCTAAACCTTGTTGGTTAACGACTTGAAAGACGTCATTGGGATTGTGAAGCCATAACCAACTATTTTCTCTTGTAGCTGCGTGTTCTGATCTTGCCTAATTCTATCGTTTGAGTACTATCTTCTCTAAGATTTTCTCGAAATTAACTTCTCCGATAGGCAAGATAAAACGTGATCACATACACCTTCGACTTATCGTTTGTGATTCCACAATATCTAGTTTCGCCATCATACGATTTAGATTATTGTGAGGTGATTGATAGTACTAGGATGTTCTTCGGGAATATAAGACCATTTTATCAATTAGTTCATGTGCACCTTGATTTATCAAAAGACAGAACAAAAAATCTTGGGGATTTCTGTGGGAGACAGTTTTATTCAATCCTATAGACTTTTCTGTGTGAGACAGATTTGTTTATCAAGTCTTCGACTTTGGGTCGTAGCAACTCTTGGTTGTGGGTGAAATCAACTAAGGGAATCAAGTGTGTAGTATCTTACTGGGATCAGAGACGTAAGGAACGCAACTGTACCTTGAATCAGTGTGAGATTGATTGGGGTTCAACTTGTTAGAGAATTGCTAGGTCGAACACGCAGGCGTTGCTATCTAAAGCATGTTTGTCAATGTTAGTGATCAAAACTATGAGTCCTGATTTCTAACCTATTTAGATGTCTCGGACTAGGACATAGATTGTGTAGTTGAGCTTTAGACTTCACAACGTTTAGATCTTGAAGACGAAGAACTACTAAGGGGAGCTTCTGGAACTTCATAAAGAAAAGGTATGTGGACACTGAAACTTATCTATCTCTTGGAAAGTATATTTCTACTTTATCTCCTATATTGAGATATAAGTCATGTTACGATATGGTTTTCTATTATACACATTTGAGATTTCGAGCTGAGTTTATCTCGCTTATATATTTCTCGGGTTATGTGTTGGAAAGCTTTCGCTTCAGCCTAATTCATCTTACATTCGTTGAAGAAAGTCCGAATAAGATCATACCGAAATTGCCGAGTGACATATTACATGGTTTGTGTGATACAATCATTTGGTTTTACCTTGGAATGTTTCATTATGATAATTTCAATAACTTTAAAATTGCTTTGATGTAAAATAATTTGTCAACAATAACTATATAACGTCCTCTAAGAAAGTTTCAATGATTGAAATAAAGAGTTGAGATTATGTAATTTGGATATAAGCATATATAGTGTGTTTGCACATTAGTGTATAAATCCATAAACCGGGAGCCAAGTGTATGCATATGTGTGTATATAAAGTTGGTGAAGGATACAGGTTAAATATGCGTACCCGTACGCATACTGGCGGAAGTTTTCGAACCGAGAATTTCTGTTGAATTTGGATTTTGACAAAACTCTTAACTAGTCACCTTAAGTGCGCGTACCCATACGCATACTGGCGAAACTTTTCGAACCGAAAATATATGCTGAGTTTGGAAAACAAAACAAACTCAAAACCGGTATCTTAAGTACGCATACCCGTACGCATACTTAAGCTGGTTACTTTCTTAAATCGGTTAGTTCATGAACTTAAACATTTAAATCATAAGACATGCATTGTTTGCAAACCTTGTCTATAATGTTCATGATTGATTCGAGTGAATCAAACCGATTTTTTTCGATCGTGTTCTTGTATACTTCTATGAGAATAGTGCAATTGAACAACTATTTAACTAGTTTCATTTGAGTCATTTGAACTAGTTATGGATAAGATGAATATGGTTGATGTATGAGATATCATATGCCTAACCTCAGTTAACTTTTATTGATCCAACACGAGTGTACAGGTTTGGGTACGGTTACATAAACCTAAATGAGGGTACATTTCATTTGTGTCTAACAAGATAAGTTCGATCCAACGGTTGAAAGATATTAGCTTGGTTGAATCAGGTTTTTCATCTAACGGTGAATATTGAATACTTTGTTACCAAGGTAACTTAGATTGCAAACCGTGATTTGAGAAACTATATAAAGGAGAACTCTAGCAACTGGGAAACATAATCCCCGCGCTTTTGTGTGTTACTAGTTGCATAAGCTAGAGTCGATTCTCCTTTAACCTTAGGTTTTCCTAAACCTTGTTCGTTAACAACTTGAAATATTTCATTTGGATTGTGAATCCAGACCCAACTATTTTCTCTTTGTAGTTGCGTGTTTTGATCTTGCCTAATTCTATCGTTTGAGTATTATCTTCTCTAAGATTTGCTCGAGATTAATTTCTCCGATAGGAAAGATAAAAGATGATCACAAATACCTTCGTCTCATCGTCTGTGATTCCGCAATATCTAGTTTCGCCATCATACGATTTAGATTACCGTGAGGTGATTGATAATACTGAGCTGTTCTTCGGAAACATAAGTCTGGTTTATCAATTGGTTCCTGTTCACCTTGATTTATCAAAAGAAGGAACAAAAACTCTTGGGTATTTCTGCGGGAGAAAGATTTATTCAATCTTATAGACTTTTCTGTGTGAGACAGATTTGTTTATCAAGTCTTCGACTTTGGGTCGTAGAAACTCTTGGTTGTGGGTAAGATCAACCTAGGGAATAAAGTGCATAGTATCCTGCTAGGATCAGAGACGTAAGGAGCGCAACTGTACCTTGAATCAGTGTGAGATTGATTAGATTTCGACTACAATCTATTATGAAGTTCATTGGTAGTAGGCTAGTGTCTATAGCGGCTTAATACAATGTGGTGTTCAAACTGGACTAGGTCCCGGGGTTTTTCTGCATTTGCGGTTTCCTCGTTAACAAAATTCTGATGTCTTTGTTATTTCTTTCTGCATTATATTTTGTTATATAATTGAAATATCACAGGTTGTGCGTTAAGATCAATCAATTAGAATATTGATGGGCACCTAATATTGCATACATTCTTATCATTTTGTAGGTGTTTAGGGTATTTTGTTGCACTAATTGCTTGTAATTATGCCAAACTATATATTTTGTACTTCTTATTCATTGCGAGTAAAATATGTGGCAATTTTCCTGACTTTTTTGTTTTGTAATACTAGGGGAATGAAAAGAATGGTCTAAACATGTGCTATGAAGGAAGTGGAGCTACAATGCCCTGTCAAGCTAGATGCCAAGTCGATGTTAGGCAGACGCGTGTAGTGGAGAAGGCAGCCAGCGTGCCAGCAGACTTGTGAAGCTAATGAATCTACTAGTGGATGAGAAGCTCAAGAAGAAGGATTATCTGAGCATGAAATGAAGTAATGGGCCATAATCCAAGTTATACCCACTTAACCCTAGGCTTTAACTCATATAAATAGGACAATCTAGGGATTTGATTTTGTTACTCTCTGCAAACATCAGCAACAGCTGCGCACAATCGACGGAAATAGGGTAGCTGTGATGATTAAGCAAATGGCAGTTAGGTCTGAGTTCAAAGAGAGACAACATCATTCAAATGGATGAGGATAAGTGCAATGGCGGTGCATGAATGAAGAGTCTTACAAAGTGGTGAGTTTCGAGAACAAAATCCCAAGAATTTTATATTGGGGGAGAAATCTTTGTATAAATAGGGGTTGTTATGATGTATTTGGGTATGAAGGAGTGAGGAGAGCAGAATTTAGTTTCCATCTCTTGTTTTTTGTTGTAGAAGTGACTTAGTAGAATTCAGTTGAAAAGAGAAGAGCCTGCACAATAAGTTTATCAATAACAAAACTTCATATTTCATCTGTTTTTATCAAACCCATGTTCTAACTTTCTTATCTAGGGCTTTGATGAAGCCCTTAGCTTACTGCTAGTTGTTTATGTTCATGAAAATGTTCTTGTAGAGCTTAATTGTATAAATTCAGTTTAGTCTTCATGCTGCAATCTATAACTTTCACCTAGTATGTCTTGCATCCTAGGTTATTAGATCAGTTATTTGTTGTTGCATCAACTCGCGCTTCACTGGATGTTTTCAATTTGTGATTAGTTGTGCGGTAATAAGACAACTAATACTAGGAATTAAAACTTTAGTTGTGACTAAACTATTCATCTTTGAAACCCCTTTGGAAAGGCGACAAACTTATATCTTCACCGCTGATCCGTTATAAGGGAATAGAACAATTTCTGTAACTAAATTTTCTAGTAGAAGTTAAGTGGTGAATTCAACTGCCTTAGTATCTTTCATTTAACTATTTTCAACTCTCACTGCATCCATATTTCTGTTTTATTTCTAGTTTATACTTCAACTGTTTCGTCGTATCGACAACAACATCTTAATCTGAATTAGTAAAGTAAGGCTTTGAATTAAATTTGCACCAACCAAGTCCCTGTGGGAAAGATCCGTGCTTACTGTATTCTACATTGTAGACACCGTATACTTGCGGATTGTATAATTGTAGGTATCTTTCTAGTCCTATCAATTTTTTGGCGCCGCTACCGGGGACTCGGTAGCGGTGTAATTGTTTATTTGATTCCACTTTACTGATTTTAGATCAATCCTATACATATCTGTTTGGATTTTCTTTAGTCATTTTCAGCAAAACCTAGCTGTACATAATCTGCATCTTGTTGATAAGTGTTACCTGTAGTTTTAATCTTTTCAGTCATCAGCATCTTCATATTCTTGCATTTGTTAGGTTTGTTGCATCCTTCACCATCTAAGTTATAGCATAATTAGAATCTGTCACTTGTCACTATTCCTTTCCTGCATCGTTTTCATCAAAATTTCATTTAATTAGGCATAGATCTGTAAGTATTGTTTTAAGCCGTTCATTATTGTCATTGCTATTATAACTTAGATGTTAACCACATCTATCTATATAACCTGCATTCTGTTAGTGGTAGTTTTAATCTTTTCAGTCTACTGCATCTTGTTTTGCTGCATTCTCATAATCATTGTCTTGTAGAATAATCTTATTCCTAAATTTTTGTTCAGGATATTAGGTCTTCTGTAGTTGTTCAGTTGTAATCCAATATCATCTATAAAGTTATTGTAGGATTGTAGTTCATTCAAAATTACCTGTCATCAGTTTAACTTATTTATTTCAACCATTTGTGTATATAATCTTCACCTCATCTCTTAACTATTCTTTGCAGTTGCTAATGTTGTTTCAGTTGAATGTGTCATTGTATCTTGTATTTTAGTACCATCTGCATTATCACATATCTTGCATAAGTTAAACTACTTTTGCTTCTAGCTGTCGTGTAGCTTAGTTTATGTAGTGATAGACTTTTCTGTTTCATATTTCAAGAATATAACCATCAGTAGATCATTATCTTAGTTTAACTTGTTCTCATTTCAGCCGTAGTTTTAGTTTCTCAGTTCTCTGCATCGAAATCCTGTGAGTTTCCTAGGCATATTTTGGTAGTTTTCCTTCTGTTTTCTTTCTCAGTTCATTAGTTTGTACATGCTTTTGCTTATTAGTTTACCATAATCCTGTAACTTAGATAGTAAATCTGGTAGCTTGTGCATCAGTGTGCATCTAGTCATAATATCATTCCAATCTGTAGTTGCATATAGTTAAGATTTCTTTCAGTTTGTTTGTCATGATCGCATACCTCACTGTCTCGTTGCATAACTCAGTTCCATTGCAAGCTTTTTGTTATCATCATTATCTGTAACTGTAAATCAAATCTATCCAGAGTTTTACGCATCTATAGGCTGTATATATACTTGTTCATATTTTGTTTTTTCTGTTATAATATAACTTAGCTGTAGCAGTAGCTTTAGTTTTTAAACTTCAACATTTTTGCATTTTGTTCATACCCAAATCTTCATATATCTTGCATCTTGGTCTCGTTGAACTGTCTGTCATTGTATGCTGTAGTTTTTGAGTGTTGTAACTCTGTATCTTCTGTGACATAGCTAGTATAATCTTGTTGTAGTGATCCTTCCATACCCTACAACACATTGTTCTGGTTTCTGAGTAGCATTAGGTGTTGTGTAACTGTTGTTCTTTGTACTATGTTAGCATAAAGTTTGATTTAGGATACTCTGCACTTTAGTCTTAATACTAGATGTAACTTTTGATTTTCAGTTACTTCATTCTCAGTCACATAACTTCTTTTAGGTTAGGTTTAGTCTGTGTAAATACCTGCATCATTGTCTTGTATTGCAGTCAAGTCACATAATTTGCGCATATGTAGAAGTAACTGTAGTGTAGATTCCATTAGTTAACTAATAGTGCAAAAGTCCTCATCTCCCTGTAACTATTCCCATCATATAATTTGTTAAATTTGCATCATTAGCCTGTAATATAGAAGTTAAGCATTCCTGCATTACACTTCCAGCTTGTCTGTATTTATGTCATTTGAGCAACTCAATTCTGTCCTGTTCAGAAATAACTTAATCTTCAGTATTTCTTTGCTTTGACTACACAAAACTGAGTACTGAAATTCTCTCTCTGAGTGATCAGGTACCCGCAATTCTGTTGCGAACTATAAGGAGAAGGAGGAGCAAAACAACATGTTTGTCGTGCCTAAACCCGGTCTTATACCGGCGGTATCGTTTCTCAATTCAATATTCATGTCTTGAGTGATATATCATCCTTGCATCCAAACTAAACTATTGCTATCCACTAGCAAAACCCTGCAACATATAACATCTTTGTGTATGATCCTGTGATATTTGAGTAGTATCTTTGCTCCCTGAAGTTGTTATTCTGTGATTTTTCATAAAATTGTGTTTGTGTACATTCATCTTCTTAAGTCCTTGTCACCCTGAATTGTGATTTTACTGGTTAACTGGGTGTTATAACATGTTAAATGTTATGTTTGTCAGGCTATGATTGTGACTTTTCGAGACCAGACCAATCGTCTAGTTAGAATTTAGCGAGAGGACGTAGTTGAAATTCCTGTGTCTGTCGAAGAAAGACCTGACCAACCAGAGACAATGGATGAGGAGTTGATCCAGCCCCGCAGTCTCAAGGATAACATGTACCCCAAAAGGGAAAGCCAACCCTCTTGCATTGTTTTACCAGAAACTGCTGGTCAGTTTGAATTGAAAGCGAGCACGATACATATGATCCCTGTGTTTCGAGGGGTTGAAGCTGAAAACCCCTACCACCATGTGAGAGTTTGAAGAGATTTGTGGGACTCTACGTTTCACTCAAATTTCGGAAGATTCCCTGAAATTGAGATTATTTCCTTTCTCTTTGAAGGAAAAGGCTAAGTCCTGGCTATATGCCCTGCATCCACAGTCAATTAGGACATGGGATGATCTTACGAAAGAATTTTTCAAAAAAAAATTCCCAAATCACAAGACTGCGACAATTCGTCAAATTCTGAATAACTTTGTGCAATTAGAGGGTGAAACTTTAGCCAAGTATTTGGAAAGGTTTAATGAATTACTTCTTCAGTGTCCTCACCATGGTTTCGAAAAATGGAGACTTGTGCAAATTTTGTATGAAGGTATAGATGTTGCCACCCGAACAACAGTTGAGTCAATGTGCAACCGTTTATTCATTGACAAAAGTTCCGACGAGTCATGGACCTTTTTACATGAAGTTTCCGAGAAAACTCAGCAATGAGAGTCTGTTAGAGAACCTAGGAGGTCGACCAACAGGGGTAGTGTTCATAAGATAGAGTCTGACTTTGAGGGTAATGCTAAAATAACATTCTTGGCTAGGAGAGTTGAGGCTTTAGAACTAGAGAAAAATATAAAATTTGATGCTTCTACTTCTTGTAACCAAGTTGAGGTTTCTATTTGTGCTGCATGTAATAGTTCTGACCATCTAGTGGACAGTTGCCCAGAAATACTTGCATTTCAGAAATCTAGACTTGAACAGGCCCATGTTTTGTATCAAAAGCAAGAATATAACCCTTATTCACAGACCTACAACCCAGGGTGGAGAAACCACCCTAAATTTTCATGGTCTAAGGTCCCTATACAATGGGGTACATCAGGAAACACACAAGGGTATCCACACCCTAGAAACCCCCAGATGCAACCGTACGCACAACACCCTTCTGAGAAAAATTTTCTAGCATTGAAGAAAGTGTCGATCTATTGACCCAAAATCTTTTACAAATTCAGAAGACCACTGACCAACGTTTTACTAGTCTAGAACTTAAGATGGGTCAGATCTGTGATGCGCTTTATGAAAAGGAAAAGGGTATGTTCCCAAGTCAGCCTCAACAAAATCCGAAAGGCGCATTTCAGGCTAGTACGTCTACTTATAATGAGTCAACATGCAATGAGTTGTCTGATGTGATTTTCAATTGAGTTGTAGTAAAAAGTTCGTTGAGACTTGTGAAAGCAAAAGATTTTAGATTTAATGAAATTTAAAAACAAACAAAACTTAATTCAAGATTATTAGGAATAACCAAGAAACTGATTCCACTACACATGAATAAATTATGACAAATAATCCAAAAATCTAATTATCTTTTAAGTCCCTTATTTCATAATTCATAAATAATCAAACATATTCTCAAATATTTATTGTATTCCCCAAGCATAGACTATCAATTGATTAAACAAAGTATAATCTATCAAATTGAATCACAAGTAATTAAGAAAATTATGTAAACATTTAAAAACTATGCAAAAGCAGTGATTGAGTGGATTATAATTAAAAATTAGAGAAAATGAAATAGTTACCCATTATTCATGCGTGAATAGCTTCCTCATTGCCTTGGTTGTGGGAGAATTAGCTCATCATCATGTTGGAAACACTCAAAATTCATTTTTATTGCTCAAAGGGTGTTTACAAAGATGAAATGGAGAAAAACTATTAAAAATCGGGTTTGTAACAGTTATAAGTGTTACAAACCGAACTGTTACAGAGAACGATATATGTAAACTGTCACTGAAACTGTAACATACGACCCTCACCCCTCTGTCGTTGTCACTGTTGATAAACGACTGTCTCTGTGGGTCTTTTGTTCTTCGTTTTCTTCACAGCAGCAGAAATGGTGATTTCTGGAACTTGATTTTCTCGACTCTGTGATGCTCTATAATCTCCCAAACTCTCTGTCGCCATCTATGACTTCTCAGGATCCTTTTTATACCCAGTAGCACCATCGAATCTCGTAGTTAACTCAAGAGTAATCCTCTTTTACTCCCCTGCCATTTATGTGAAATATTTCCTTCTTTTTTTCTCTGCACACATCTGCTGGTGATTCCCATGCATCAAAAACTCTTCAAACACGTGCCATACACTTCCTAGAATGAGTAGAACTCTTGCAGGGAATAAATATCCACGTAACTTCCACAAAACAACTCGAGAAAATCCCGAGAATGTTGTCTTCTCTGTTTTGAATAATGACCGAAAATATGAAGATTTTGGTTCATTTTCTAGCTCTCAAACACGTCAACTGTTTCCCATTCTTTCCAAACCTGATGGATGCAAATCCTGCAAGAATTATCTTCTCCCAATTTCCAGAAATACCACCAACCAACCCCGAGTATCTCTCTTCCCTGTTTAATCCAAAACCCGATTATTCAACCCAGATTTCTCGAATCCAACGAACATACCTTCTCTGTATAGGCCTAAGAAGTTAATCCAAATCAAAAAAAAACGATTGAATCTCTTCAGAAATGGCCCAAAACTCGAACCCTACTCTGGTAGTAAACTGTGCACTTTTCCCGCCAAAATCTGGTTTTCTGAAAATGAAGAAGGTGCGCCCCCTAAGCAGAGTAGGGGTGCACTTAGCCGCGGGGTGGAAATAGTAGCTCCAGGGTGCAAATAGCGATGGATTCCCCTTATCACTAGGGTACCCCTTATCCAAAATGGGGGTCCGAATAGCAGGTGTCCTCCGGAGGTGCCTTTAGCAACTTTCCGAGCCGATTTCTCCAAAAATGATTATTTCCCAAAAAATGCCTACAAACACATAAAACATCAAAATTAGTACAAAATCGAGTGCCAATAATATATAGTATTGAGATCAAATTAGACACAAAAATGTGTCTATCAAATACCCCCAAACTTATTATTTGCTAGTCCTCGAGCAAATTTAATCTAGAAATGAAAATTCAAACTCACTAGGTGGCCCTAGTGACCGAGTTATAGTCCCGGGAGGGTTTACCAGAGGTGTACCCACAAAACCTTTACTCTATACCCTAGTTATCTACGCAGAACCTTGAAAGGCACTAAAGAATCTCCTTGGTTGGCATATAATCATTGACTATAGGAGGAAGTACCCTGATGCGAAATTCCAATTGTTGTACACGAGTTTGCACTCAGCATACTAAAATTCATATATAAGTGATAGATCTCTACTCAGATAGTTTCTAGACATCATAACCGGAGTCAACCAATCACATGGAAAGATTAAGAAGATGGACAAAGAGAAAAATAGATGGTTTAAAGTGAACGGTGTTTCCCATATCTGTCTGAAGGCCTCTGCCAAGATGAACCTATCCTAATGGACTGAGATACCGGTATGACTAATATCAACACAACTAGCATATACAAGGGGACCAGTGGTCGATAAACCTAAATCTAGGTCAACACAACTGCATATACAAGGTAACCAGTGGTCGACTTTATTGAATTTATTCCGGTTGGTCTGATGGTCTGGTCTCATTTTTTTTTTTTTGGTATCTAAATCACCCTAATTCACCCTAGCAAAGGTAACAACTTGAATCGTGTGCCTCACCAAGTCACTTAAAAAAATAAAAACAGAAGGATTAGGATTCAATGAGATATGGCGAAACTACCATGTTTTTTTAAAATTCTAACACCTGAGCTCTGTGCTTTTATGAATAGAATCTTTGGATGTTCCCATCTAATCAGATTGGTTCCTCAACTCCTATAACCAAGATGTTCCCATCCACTTAGATTGGTTAGTCCCAACCTTAATAAGCATAAATTTCTAGGCTCTGGAATTTATTTATTGCAACTAAAAGCTAACAAAAAGTTTCTTCCCCACCCCCAAACTTAAATCTAACATTGTCCTCAATGTTTCTAATGAAAGAGCAATACTAAAAAGTAAAGTAACATGAGAAATCAGTAAAGAGAGAAGTCGGAAAGATAGTACCTGGGTGAAGAAAGAAATCAAAAACTAATATACAACATACAACCGCCTCGATGGTCAATCAAGGGTAAACAGGGTCCTCCAGAGGGACCTCCTCAGCATCACCTATAGGAAAGGGCTCTAAAAAGGGTTTCAATCTCTGACCGTTAACCTTCGAAGAACTACTACCATCCGGTGTCTCGATCTCAACAGCTCCATGATGAAAGACAGTGCGAACAATAAAAGGACCCGTCCACCGAGAACGTAACTTCCCAGGGAAAAGATGCAAGCGGGTATCATACAGAAGAACTTTTTGACCTGGAGAAAATGACTTTCTTAAAATATTCTTATCATGCACAAGTTTCATTTTGTTCTTATACTCCTTAGCACTATCGTACGCATCTCTACGAATCTCTTCCAACTCATTGAGCTGGAGTTTCCTAAGGGCTCCTGCCTTGTCTAGTGAAAAATTTAGCTGCTTAACAGCCCAATATGCTCTATGTTCTAACTCAACAGGTAAGTGACATGCCTTGCCATACACAAGTCGATAAGGTGACATTCCAATGGGGGTCTTAAACGCAGTACGGTAATCCCATAAGGCATCAGTAAGCCTAGACGACCAGTCTTTCCGATTAGGATTTACTGTTTTCTCTAATATACGCTTTATCTCCCTATTGGAAACCTCTACTTGACCACTAGTCTGTGGATGATATGGGGTAGCTACCTTATGTGTAATACCATATTTCTTCATCAAAAGCCTAAAAGGTCCATTACAAAAGTGCGACCCTCCATCACTAATTATAGCTCGCGGTGTACCAAAACGTGTAAGTATATTATCTTTCAAGAACTCAATCACAACCCTATGGTCATTAATCTTACACGCAACCGCCTCAATCCACTTAGATACATAGTCTACAACGACAAGGATGTATAAGTTACCAAAATAATTAGGAAACGGACCCATAAAGTCAATACCCCACACATCAAAGACCTCAACAACTAAAATAGGGTTCAAGGGTATCATGTTCCTACGAGAAATGGTTCCTAATTTCTGGCAACGTTCACAAGTAACACAGTAATTGTGGGAGTCTTTAAACAACGAAGGCCAATATAATCCACACTGCAATATCTTAGCAGTAGACTTCTTAGCACTAAAGTGACCCCCACAAGCATGATCATGACAAAAGAAAATAATACTGGACTGGTCACTCTCAGGTATACATCTCCAAATAATCTGGTCGGGACAATACTTAAATAAATAAGGGTCATCCCAAAAGAAGTGCTTAACCTCGACTAAAAACCTAGAGCGATCTTGTTTACCCCAATGATAGGGCATTCGACCAGTAACAAGATAATTCACTATATTCGCATACCAAGGTAATTGGGTAACAAACAACAGTTGTTCATCATGAAAGTTATCCCTTATAGGAAGGGGATCATGGGAATCCACAACTAGCCTAGACAAGTGGTCTATTACTACATTTTCGACACCCTTTTTGTCTCTAATGTCTGGAGAAAACTCTTGCAACAAAAGGATCCACCTAATCAATCTAGGTTTCATATCCTTCTTAGACAGAAGATATTTCAAAGCAGCATGATCAGTATATATTACGATCTTAGAACCTAATAGATAGGGTCTAAACTTTTCTAAGGCAAATACAATGGCTAATAGTTCCTTCTCCGTAGTGGTATAGTTCAACTGGGCATCATTCAGAGTTTTCCTAGCATAGTAAATCACATGAAGTAACTTATTTTCTCGCTGACCTAGCAAAACACCAATAGCATAATCTGAAGCATCACACATGATCTCAAAGGGTAGGTTCCAGTTGGGTGCCTGGACTATGGGGGCGGTAGTGAGTTAAGTCTTAAGCTTCTCAAAAGCCTCTAAACAAGCATCATCAAAGACAAACTTAACGTCTTTTGCAAGCAAATTAAAAAGAGGTCTAGAAATCAAGCTAAAATCCTTAATGAATCGACGATAAAAACCTGCATGCCCTAAGAATGACCTGATATCTCTTACGGTTTTTGGGACCTGTAAAGTTTTAATAAGGTCAACTTTGGCTCTATCTACCTCTATACCCTTCGAAGATACGATATGCCCTAGAAAAATTCCTGAACGAACCATGAAGTAACATTTCTCCCAATTAAGCACTAAATTCTTTTCCTTACAGCTAGTCAAAACTAATGACAAATGATGCAAGCACTCATCGAAAGACGAACCAAACACTGAAAAATCATCCATAAAGACCTCTAAGAACCGTTCTACCATATAAGAAAATATGCTCAACATACAACGCTGAAAGGTCGCAGGGGCATTACATAGCCCGAAAGGCATGCGTCTATACGCAAAGGTACAGGTAAAAGTGGTTTTCTCTTGGTCTTCTGGGGAAATAACAACCTGATTATAACCGCAGTATCCATCTAAAAAGCAATAATGCCTACGTCCAGCTAATCTCTCTACCATTTGGTCGATGAAGGTAAGGGGAAAGTGGTCCTTCCTAGTGACCTTGTTCAATTTTCTATAATCAATACAGACACGCCAACCCGTGGTCACACGGGTTGGGATTAACTCATTATCCTCATTCTGGACTACAGTGATACCGGATTTCTTGGGAACAACCTGAACGGGGCTGACCCACTTACTGTCTGAAATGGGGTAGATAATGCCCGCATCTAACAGCTTAAGAACCTCGGTTCGAACTACTTCTTTCATATTAGGGTTCAGTCGACGTTGCATGTCCATAGAAGGTTTGGTGTTACTCTCTAAATAGATATGATGCATACAATCAGTAGGGTTTATGCCCTTAATGTCTGTTATGGTCCATCCTAACGCTTCCTTGTTATTCTGAAGGACGGTTACTATCCCACTTTCCTGATCACTATCCAAGTCGGATGCTACAATCACAGGTAAAGTCTCAGACGGGCCTAAAAACACATATTTCAGGGTATCTGGTAATGGTTTTAGGTCCAACTTATGAGGCTCTTCTAACGAAGGAACTAGGGTAGACTTAGAAACTGGTAGTGGTTCAAACTTAGGTTTCCATCCATTATTAGTGTCTAACAAAGGGGTTGAGTCTAACAAAGCATTCACCTCATTAATCACATTATCATCATCAAAATCAATCCCAAAGTGAGCTAGGCATTTTTCTAATGGAAATTCTAACAAAGTGTTTGGTAATGACTCCTCGACTAATGTTCCTGTCATGTTTACCTCTTCTATGTTCGAGTCATCTAGTTCATAGGGTAGCTTACTAATATTAAAAATGTTCAGCTCAATAATCATATTACCAAAAGACAAATTCATAATACCGTTTCGACAGTTGATTATCGCATTGGATGTAGCTAAAAACGGGCGACCTAAAATAACTGGTATCTGGTTCTCTGGGTCAGGGACAGGTTGGGTATCTAGGATAACAAAATCCACAGGATATATAAACTTGTCGACCTCTATAAGAACATCCTCGATCACACCACTAGGAATTTTAACGGACCTATCAGCTAACTGAAGTGTCATCTGGGTAGGTTTCATCTCACCAAGTCCTAGCTTAAGGTACACATGGTATGGAAGTAAGTTCACACTGGCTCCTAAGTCAAGCAAAGCTTTCTCTACACGGTATTTACCTATTGTGCAAGAAATAGTAGGGGACCCTGGGTCTTTATACTTAGGAGTAGTGGTATTCTGAATAATAGAACTCACATGACTAGCTAGGAAGGCTTTCTTCTGGACACTAAGCTTTCTTCTGGACACTAAATTAACACAATATAAATTTAAGATTTTTCTTCGTAAGCATAATATTCTTGTCATTGAGTACTGTAGTTCTAAACATACATGCTACAGTTCAAAGTTTTGCATTTGCAAATATAGAATAAGATATTAAATATCGTTAAACATGCTTATGGTATGAATAATTTGTATATAGGCATATGAAAACCATTTATATTATTATTATGCTATTAAGCATTTTGTGAGAAGAATTAGTGGTATGCACAGTAAAATAGTTCCTTAATAAAGGTGATACTTAGCTTTCTTCGGAATTGGTTGATTGACTTTGCATTTGTAGCTTGTTCCTTGCTCCGAGCAATGAGGATTTTTCCTTATGGGCACGATAGTTCGACATGTATGCTCTTGTAGCATTTGAGAGGATGAGAACAAATCCAAGATTGATTTAAATCAAATGAAATAGATTGAGATAAGCTGGAGATAGATAAGCTTTGAATCATGTAGCTTTTTACTAGTGTAAAATGCGTTGTGTGTAATTCATCGTTGTGGGGTCTGCCAAATGACTTCGGATTGCAGTCCGAGGTCTTGCCCCGAGGACTTAATGAATGCCTCAAATCGTGCTGCTTCGCGACTGATTAGATGCCCTCGGATGGTGGTCCGAGGTCTTATTGTGTGCTCCGAGATTTATCAGATACATGTATCTGTGGGGACTCAAGATGTCTTCGGATGGTAGTCCGAAGCCTTGCCCCGAGGACTTACTATTTGCCTCAAATCGCGTGGACGTAAGATTTGAATGCCTTCGGAAAGGAGTCTGAGGTCTTACTTCGTGCTCCAATTGGAGGCTTATGTCTTTGGGGACTCAAAATGCCTTCGGATGGTAATCCAAAGTCTCGCCCTGAGGGCTTACAGATTACCTCAATATGTGGTCCGAGGACCCGTGCCTTTGTTGAAGGTATTGAGTTGTACATTTTGCCTTCAGATGATAGTCTGAGGTCTTACTTCGTGCTCCAGTTGGAGGATTGTGTATGTGGGGACTCAAATTATCTTCGGATCCTAATCCGAAGTCCTGCCCCAAGGGCTTACGGATTGCCTCAATCTGTGATCCGAGGATCTAAACCTTTCTTGAAGTTACCGAGGGTATGCACTTCCCCCTTTGGTTTTTGAAAGTTTAAGAGGTTATAGCTTTTGAAAGCCAAAGTCAAGGTTTTACCCCTAACTCCATTTTCTGAATTATCATATATGATGCTACTACATGTAGCTTGTACCTTGATACAATTTTGTTGTTGCATTTGTGTGCGATTTTATATGACGGTCACACCGTAGTGGTATCTCTTTCGTCCTTGGACATGTTATGTGTTATAAGTCCGAGAAATGATCAATTTCCCATTTGGCCAGATAACCTCTTACAATACAAGTCGAGAGGATTTCGAGGATCCTTCTGATTCCGAATATGTGTCCTTTTCGAATATATAAATTATGTACAATGCTTCTCTTTGGGAAGGCTTCTTCCTCATAGTCGGCTCGTGGCGCTAACTATAGTGAGGGCGATACCTCTGATAGTTGATTCGCACTTCAGCCTAAAGTGAGTCAATGTATCCGTCTCGGGTAGCTTGAGCATTACCCGCATCATCCTGTTTGAGGATGGAATGGTGTGGCTAGCACCTTACCATTCGTGATGGTCTTGAGGAGATGTTTCCTCGTATAGGGGTCATGCGCCTGTTACCATTCTTGATGGTCCTGAGGAGATGCTTCCTCACACATGACTAGTATCCTGATTACCATTCGTGATGGAAAAATACTAAGTAAGTGAACCTGCAAACAACATATATAATTCATGCATTCAACATATCAAAATAATAAATAAAACAATCACATGAAAATAAATCATATGGCATCTATAATAGGTTTTCTCGTATGGAGCTCATGGCCCGATTACCATCGTGATGGTTTTGAGAATATATTTTCTCGCACGAGGGTTTGTTTTACCTAGATACCATTCATAATGGTCTCAAGAAGATGTTTTCTCGGATGAGGAACGTGCCCCAATTACCATCTCGAGAAGATGTTTTCTCGGATGGGGATCATGCCCCAATTACCTTCCGTGATGGACAAATTTCATATTAAAAACACTAAGTTACCCTGCAGGAAAACACAAATATGACAAGAGGAAGATATTTATATCGCATTCATTCAATCTCCCTGCAAGTAAATAAAGATATATATGACAAGAGTGGGATGTATGTATGATACACCGAGTAACCCTGCAGGAAAACACATATATATAACAAGCAGATGTACCATACATACATCAAGTGTACCTGCAAGAATAATAGCTTTATTGCGGATTACGACTAATCTGACTCAAACCTTAGTGTGCAGATTTCAACTAATCTGACTCTATCCTTATATAACATAATGCTATTTATTAATGCATGATAGGCATGCCTTTATGCGGATAATTAATCCGACTTTACTTTATGCGGATAATTAGTCCGACTTAACTGAATTCAATCTCCAAATGGAGGTTTGCTGCAAAACATCAGATGTTAATCCATCATACTTAGTGTTAAAAGCATTTAATAATTCTAAAGCCTTTTACTTCATTTGAACATTTTCTGTTCATTCTTATGCGATAAGGTGTCGCATTGTCACTTATTGTGATGCTCGCTGTGGAGTAGGTGCGCTAGACTGCGAGACTCGATTCTGGATGTACCAGTGCTATACGTACATCGGCTTGAGTCTTTGCGACTAGCTATTTTCTTAGCTTGCTCTTAAGCAAATTTGTGCCTTGGTTAGACATGTTGATATTCATTATTGATATCTTTATGTATATGCTATCTCCATTTCAGAAAAAAAGATATTTTCATAGTTTCATTTTTGCCTAAAATAGGCAAAATTGAAAATGTGAAAGTATCACTTTTCCTGAATTGGGGAGAAAGTATTAGTTTCCCTAACACGGCGCGAAAGTATCATAAGGCCCACAATCAATTTTTCTTTTTTCTTTTCGGCCTAGAACCTTCAAGGAACTTGATCAAATAGAAATACTGACTGATGCATAATCAAATAGAATCAAAAAGATCTAGGCCATTACCCATATCAAATCAATAAACTTACAAATTTATTACCTTTGGTTGAATATGGTGTTGATCCATACACCATTTAAATCTAATCTAATAGTGGAAATAGGAATTCCAAAGTAGAAGATCATAATTTTTCATAACATCAATATGTTGATGTGTATTTAATTACAAATATGAAAATTGGAACAAAATATGAGATATAAAGAACAATGAGAGAAGGGGAAATCGAGATTATGGTTAGTTAATTAACTTGTGCATGGAAGGAAGATTTAGAGATTGATTCTTGCAACCGCGAAGAGATAATCTAGGGTTTCTTTCACCTGGAAAAAATATGGGTTTGATTAATTAGGTCTTGATAAGAAGAAAACAAACGTTAAAACATCAAAATAAGAACATGGGATAATCTAAAGATCAAGAGAGCAAACCCTAGATAAAATACACCTGCTTTGAATTGCTTACGAAATACACCTGTTTTGAATTTCTTCTCAGTATGGGATTGCGGGTAACTCAGCCAAGGAAACGAAGAAGAAGAGAAAACATCTCTCGCTTTGTCCGCCACTCCCTCCATAGCTAACCACACCTCGAGGAACTCAACTCCGAAGAACTCAATTAATTAATAAGAAAAAGAAAATTGTTGGCCCACATTCCCACCTCGTAACAATGCCGGAAGTTTTCCTGGTCGTCGAAGTCAAACTCCGTCCGGAGTATCCAAACCGCCGGATAATAATGTTGGGTAAATCTTGTCCACTTTTTGACTCTTTGATCAAGGTGACAAAGTGCACCTTTTTTATAACAACTATAGTATAGTATAACACGCACGCACGATGCGCCTGCCGAGATTGATATATATATAGCAAAAGATGATTCTCTAGTAATTGATTTACTTCCCAATACCAATGGCTTCCAGTTTCCGAGATTGATATATAAGAAAACACACGGTGCTGCAGAAATAGTCAAGTTTTTTCCCAAAAAGAATTTAGATGGAAGGATGTGGTGGGAATTGCTTATGATTCTGCTGCTGAATTCAGTCATGTGCATAACATCAATTACAAACCTGTTACTAAATCTTCTATCTATATTCAATAGAAACCACCTACTAATGGTTTTTTTAAATTGAACGTCGATGGTGCTTCTAATGATGAAGGCTTGGCTGGAATTGGTGGAGTATTGAGTGGGGATGATGGTAGATTTTTGGCTGCTTTTGCTAGACACATTTCCAGAAATTCAAATAATATGGCGGAGCTTTCGGCTATTCGAGATGGGATTCACTTGGAAACCTCTCTTGGCATCACAAACTTGATAGTAGAGAGTGATTCACAATATGCAATTAATATCTGTGTTATTGGTGCAGATGGAAGGTGGTATACTACTGCTATTTTAGGAGATATTCGACAAATATCTTCTCTGTTTGATCAAATATATTTTGTTCATTGCTATAGGGGAGGTAATTTTGTTGCTGATGTTTTATCTAAAAAAGCTGCAAATGATGGTCTCAGTCAGATGTGGGTTAATCAACCTCCTGATTTTTTGTGTAATGTTTTGTACGATGATGATACGGGGAGAGCCTTCCCCAGGTATGTAAGGCTCATTTAGCCTGTTTTAATATAGTGAAAACTACCACCACACCCATTTTTCAGTTTTTTCCCACCCTCAAACCCACGGACGTGAAATCTCAGGCGCGCACTCAATTTTTGGGTGAAAATTTCACAGAAGCCCATAATTTAGGAAATTAGGTTCTATCAGTTTTTTCTCTTCTTTTAAAGGCGACCATTACTTCGATGAGAGAAAGAGAGTAGAAGAGGGGATTTGAAAATCACAAGGGGTTCGCAGCAACAGAAGCAAAATCTATAGGAATTGAGAGTATGATTCTTGACGACAGTAGTTTAATTGGAAGAGGAATTTTTTTTTTTATGAGAAATTTCCGATTTAATTAATCGATTATGGTGGTTGCTGTCAATTTTTTTAGGGTGAATTCAAGAAGAACATGAAAGATTGGTATTTTTTCGGACATAGAATAGAAGACGAGCTTCAGAAATTGGGTATCAATCCATTTTGGATTTGGTCGAAAAATCATGTGTCGCCATTGATTTGGTTATGAGAGATGGTGATGCTGATAGAACAATGGGTTCTGGTTGTGGTGTTTGAGGAAATGGAGGATAAGAATATAAAATAATTTGTTGGATTTGTAAGAACCGAAAATAGCAGAAGCAAGATAGTGAAAATAAGTATATTTGATGGTAGCCGTGAACTGTAGGTATTGTTATCGTCTATATGTTTTCTTTAGGAAGAAATGAGCCCACTTGATCATACTCTTCTTAGTGCCACATATTCTATTCATATTCTTCTTGGTGCCATTCATTGTTGGATATATTTTATCTAAACATAAATGCATCACCATACTATGTGAATTTCTTTTAGTTAATTGGTTGTTGTTTTTAAGATTTTCAGTTAGTTCTGTAGTCGGGAAAGGAGATACAGTGAGTTTAAAGATCACCAGCAACAAACTGCACATAAGATGTTTGTAGAAATACCTAACTCACCAGATTCTTATAATTTTAAATTCAAGTTACTTTGTGTTGCACCAAATTTGGACCGGCAAGCCACGAGTTTAATGATGGACAACTAAATGTTATGTTTTTTTTTGGAAGGGTCTATTTGCATTTAGCCCCGTGATTGTTAGCACTGGAGTTATAATTTGGTATAATTTGATGCAAGTTGGTTGTTTATAATTGACTAGATGTTGAAAGTTCTGGAATCATCACTTAGTAGTTGAAATTCCAAAGCAGTTGTGATAATCCATGTTTCTCTGCTCGATTAGTTGTTTATTTGTTTTTGTCTTTTTGTTTTGCTGTAGAGTAAGGAATAATGAGCACTTAAAAGTAGACACTAGTTTGGGAAGGAACTTTTTTTTTAGTGTGTGCACCTCACAAAAAATTATGTGAGCCAGTATTTGGATTGGTCCGTTTTGCAGCAATACTTAGTATATACATTGCTCTTTTAATATTGTTTTGATTTGTTGCAAAGATTTCAGTTTTGCTTAAATGTTAGCATTGCATATCTTAGTCCATTATGCTTCTATTGGTATCACCGTGATTTAAGTGATATTTATTGAACATGGTGTTGGTGTTGAGGTTGCATACCATATTATGCATCTACAAAATTTGTCGCGTAACTTGCTATACAGTCCCGAAAATGGTTGCATAACACGTTATGTAGCTATTATTGTACGTGCATGACAAGTTATGCAACTTTTTTTTTTGCATAACACGTTTTGCAGCAATTTTTTTTGTTAGTATTGAAACCAACAAAAATAAGGTTGCATAACTTGTTATGCACCTAAAATAATATCTACATAACATGTTATGCAGTCGTGAAAATGGATGCATAACCTGTTATGCATCCGAAAATATGACTGCATAATGCATTATGCATCGAGAAAATTGTTGCACAATCTTTTATGCATCGAGAAAATAAATACATAACCTGATATGCATCCGTAAATATGGGATGCATACTGCATCATGTATCAATTTTTTTTATGGACGCACTAAAATCAACCAAAAAAATGGTTACATAACTTGTTATAGATGCATAATTCGTTATGCGTCTGCAGAATGTGTTATGTATCTTTTTTGGTAGTTGCATAATACTAGTTATGTATCAAGTTTTCGAAAATTTTGCCTAAAATGATGATCACCTCCGATTTTCTCGTGAAAAACAAAAATTTGATACTCGTGTTTGTACTCGTTATGTAGCTCTCTTAAAAAGATTTTCAACGATATAAAATTTGTAAAATTCCAAGGCGCGGATTTTTAGATATGTTATATCCAAGTTGCGTTGCCAATTATACCCCTGATGCATAACCCGTCGTGCGGATGCATAACCCGTCATGCAGACATTTTTAATAATTTTGTATAATTATGGGTGTCACGGAAATAACTATGGGTGTCACAATACCTAAAATTAATTACGGGCTTGACAATGAAAATATTTTTTTTTTAGGCCTGCTCCTAAGTTTTCCTATAATTAGGCCGACCGAGCGAAGCGAGGGAGGACTTTATATATGGTGACTTTATGTCAATGTGGCTCGTGACTTTTTTCCAAATTGAAGCAAAAAGATTGGATTTTGTTTGGTGTTAGTAACCAAAATTTGGTGTCCCATTTGAAATGACGCGGCCGCCCCTCTCTTTTAGTCTAATTACTATAACTCCTTCAGTATCATATTTTTCAGGGGTATAATTGGAACGCAAACTAGAATATAACATATCTAAAAATCCGTGTCTTGAAATTTGACAAATTTTATCTCGTTGGAAAGGTAATAAAAAAAGCTACGCAATGAGTACAAACAACAATATCAAATTTGGAGTTTTTACGAAAAATTCGGAGGTGTGTTTATCTTTTAAGCACAATTTTTGAAAATTGAATGCATTGTCATTATGCAAACCACAACTAAGGATGCATAACACATTATGCATCCATATTTTGGTTTATGCATCAACTAATTTTCCGTTGCAACTAATACAATGATATGCATCCTCCGTTTCAGGAAAAGTGATATTTCCATTTTATTGCATAGCCATTATACAAAATTTAGTTTTGCGTCAATTTTTTCGATCGGCCGTCCCACCGTGGAAGCGGTCATCTAGTATATATTTCTTTTTTTTCGTTAAAAAAAAAAAAAGAAAAAAAAAAGGTCCACTTAGAAGGCTTCGCCAACAGGTGTGTCGAGCCCATCTGATTACTTTATGGATGCTCAGATTTGTCCCACTTCTTTTGGACGGCGGATCTGTCCCCAGACAGAGGCAACGTTTTCTTATATTAGAAATTAGATGATGATGATAGAAACTCACAAAACTCGCCTTTATTACTCGTAGGCAATGTAGTCAATATCGGCCGTATCGGCCGATATATCGGGGAAATATCAGATATCGCTCTGGAGCGATACGATAAACAATATATCGGCGATACGATATCTTCCCGATAGTATCTGCCGATATGAGCCGATACAATATTTTTACGAAAATCCGGTACGGGTTAAATTAGTCATTTTAGGTAAAGATTAAAGGTATTTTAGGTTTTTCAAAGACGGGAAGGGATAAATTTATGTTTAATTACCATTTTAGGTAGTAAACTTTAAAGTTGTTGAAGTTACTCTTCTATCTCTAGTTTGAACTTCTTTAGTTATCATTTTAGGTAGTGAACTTTAAAAAGTTATTGAAGTTATTCTTTTGTGTTTTTGATAAAATTGATGGTATCTGTTACATCTTAACAGAAAATATGTGAAGAAAATGTTTGCTATAAAATTTTAGTCTCTAAATTATACCGATATTTCAACGATAATATCCCGATATAAAGTCGTACCAGTGTATCGGTCACGTCCGAAATAAACCTATATCCGATATTAACTGCATTGCTCGTAGGACAAATACAGGTACGTCAACACGAAGGTAAACCCTCCGGAATCAGTCTGTTCGAAATGGAAGATCTTCGTGCTTCACTTCCAGATCTTGTCAAAGGTAAAACCCTAGTCTTTTTCTCCTTTTTTTTTCTTGGTTTCTCTCGAGTATTTTGGTTCAAATCTTGTTAAAGGTAAATCCCTAATCTCTTTCTCTTTTTTTTTTCTTGAGTACTTTGGTTTAACTGTTTTATTGGTGATTTTGTAGATTGGCATACTCCTTCAAAGGTCAGTTTTTTTTCCTTCAAATTTGTTATTGGTGATTTTTGGGTTTTTTTCCCTTGTTGTTTTATCGGTGATTTTTGGTGTGTTTTTTCCTTCAAATTTTGGTGTGCAGAATAAGCGTCAGTGTTTAGATGTACTTAAAATGCATACACCAAATGTTAGAAAGCGTGTTGAGGATTTGCGTAAGATTCAGGTATGTGGTGGTTGTTTTCTCTTCTTTACATTGATTTTTAGGGTTTATGAATGTTTTTTCTTTATCTTTATCTTTTTATCTTTTTTATTTTGTGTATACATATATACATTTTATTTTTATTTTGGCGTGGAGGTCTATACTTGAATACTGGGTTTGTTGTCGTTATTTGGGGGACTGTTGCCTCATTACTAACATTCCAGCTTTTGGTTGGTTAAGAGAAAATCATACCAAAATAGTTGATGGCAAAATTTTCTGTGTGAAGTTGATCTTTCCAGATACATATGCTGTATCGACATGTAATCTGTGAATATCTTGATCATTTTCTCCCTTGCTAACTCCCTTCTGTAGAGGCATAAACTGAATCATAAACATTGATTATTTTCTTCTATTAGTCCTACCCATCTGTATACTTTGTGCCATATGTGCAGGTCTTTGATTCTATCAACAATGGGTTTTTTACATTTTGGCTCCTTGATTGTAGACTGAACATGATGAGATGAAAGCCGAATTTTTTGACGAGAGAGCAAAACTTGAAGTCGAGTTCCAGAAGAAGTATAAACCACTTTACGACTTGGTATAATATCTAATCTATGATCACCTAATCCACGGAAAGAAACATCTGTTTCAGCAGTTTAGCTGTATGCTTCTAAAGCATAGCATTCGGAATCTTGTTAGACTCCGCCTTCATAATATTTAAGTTTTTCCATTTGTTAAAGAATTCTGAAAGTGGTATTTGTTGAATTGTTTGCAGAGGTTTGATATTGTGAGTGGTAGGTGCGAAGTCGGTGGAGAAGGTAGAGTAAACACTAAATCTTCGTTTCATGTTATAAAATTTCAGAGCCATCCTTGGATTGTCATTTACCTGTGTACTTGCAGTGGGGAATGCTGTTCCCAATTTTTGGCTCAATGCTATGAAGGCAAATGAAGTGCTAGCAAAGGTGGTAAGTATTATGATTAGCCACTCATACTGTTGTTGGATGAAAATGCCTGAACTGTTGGTTTAATCTGCTCTTTTTGAAATGTAGATTACAGAGAGGGATGAAGATGCCCTCAAGCATCTGAAAGAGATCGAATGGGAGAGTATTAGTACACCCAAGGGGTTCAAGCTTTCTTTCTATTTTATTGATAATCCCTATTTCGAAACTGCTACCCTGGAAAAAACGTATCACGTGACTGATGATGATGAACCAAGTTTGCAAAAAGTAATAGGGTAAGCTTCTGACTGGTACCCCTTTACAACTGGTACCCCAGTAATTGGTTTGTTTCTTTCTTGCTCACTTCAGGATTGTGACTATGTAGGACTGAAATTGAATGGAAAGATGGGAAAAATTTGACACGGCAACAGGAGAAAAAGAAGCGAAAGCGTCAACTAGATGACTGTGAAAGTTTCTTTAATTTCTTTAATTCTCACCTGGTCCCTGACGATGATTATGATCTTGACAAAGAGGCAGTAAGTCATTAGTTCAGTTAGGAAATTGAAAAATGTCTAGTTTTACTGTTAAAAAGCAACTTCGTTTTTCTTAATCTGATTGCACTCATGAACAGGCTAAAGAACTTCAGAATAAAATGTGTTAAGACTATGATGTTGGGTAATTTGATTTTATTTATACTATAGTTGTAAATTTTCTTGAATCCTTATCCATCTTTTTGCATTTACTGAATTTATCTTTTTTTAAAGTTCCACCATTCGTGACAAGATCATCCCACATGCTGTCTCATGGTTCACCGGAGAAGCTGTCCAGGTTGATGAAGAGAGTGATACGGCTGAAGAGAATGATACGGATGAAGAGAGTGATACGGATGAAGAGAGTGATACGGATGAAGAGAGTGATACGGATGAAGAGAGTGATACGGATGAAGAGAGAGATATTGATGAAATTATGGATGAATCCAGGGATGATAATTCTGTAAACAATGATAAGAATGATAATTCTGTGGATGAAGAGAGTGATACGGATGAAATTATGGATGAATCCAAGGATGATAATCCTGTAAACAATGATAAGAATGATAATTCTGTGGATGAAGATCTTCTCGGTGATGATTATTCGCCCCGCGGGGTTTAAATGTGGATCAAGGCAAGAACAGGAAGAAACCCCAAATTCTGATCTCCTTTCTTTATGCTAATTTTGTTTTGTCTTTCTTTCAAATTGATTCTAATATCTTCTCTTTGTTGGCTTGCTTGACAGAAAACCCTCCAGAAAACCCTCCAGAAAAGGTAATGATACTTTGGTCCCTCTATTTGCCCAATTCCTTTTTATTGGGTTCATGCTAATTCAGCTGTTGTGGCAGTTATGTTAAATAACCGTATCTTGGTAGAAATAGTATATGTATATGAATTTGATGTGAGAAACACGGCAAATTTGGTTGCTGTTTGATGATATATAATGGATGGTCAGAAAATTTTGTCCAAATGTATGACTCGCAGGATAAATACAATGACAACATACAACACGTAAATCCCCCAGTTTCTTTATATTCATTCCCTCCCAGCTCCCGATTCTTTTTTTTTTAGGATTTTAGTTTTTCTAGGGTTTGGGTGTTTATTACTTCAAACATCTATCTCACCATCAGTGTCATATCTGAAAATCAGATCGCCAATGCGGATTTGGCTGTGAAAGATGCACGTCTAGGTTTTGTTTAAACCCTAATCTCTTTTTCCTTTTTCTTGATTTTTCTTGAATATGCTGGTTTCAGTTTTGCTAACTGTTTTGTTGATGTTGTTGATTTTTCTGCAGCTTCTTTTCCTCCTGTAAAGGTTAGTTTTGTTTCTTTTTTTTTTTCCCAAACTTTTGTTGTTTTGTTGTTGATTTTTGGTTATTTTATCAGACTCCGATTGCAGTACTTTTAGTTCTTGAAAGGCTTACATCAAATGTTAGGGAGCGTGTTGATTGTTTGAGACGGATTCAGGTCTGTGGTGGTTATTTTCTCTACTTCACATTGATTTTTAGGATTTATGAGTTTTTATTCCTACCTGAATTTCCCATTTTGTACTTTTTTTTTTGTGTGTGGAGTTTACATTCGTGGAGGTCTAGTTAGAATGAATTGGTATGCTATATGGGGAATGTTTGTTTTGTTGTAGTGTGAGGTCTAGTTATTTGTGAGATTCTTGCCTCATCATTATTAGCCGTGTTCATAAGCAACATGCGATAGAATAGTAGTGTATGCAAATATGTACGCTGTATTGACATGTAACCTCTGAATGTCTTGATCCTTCTTTTCCTTGCCAACTTCCTTTTGTAGGGGGCATACCCATCTGTATACTGTGTGCCATATGTGCAGGTCTTTAATTCTATCAACAATGGGTTTTTGACATTTTGGTTCCATGACTGTAGGCTGAACATGATAAGATAAAAACCAATTTTTTTGAGGAGATAGCAAAACTTGAAGACGATTTCCAGAAGAAGTATGAACCACTTTACAATAAGGTATAATATCTAATATATGAGCACCTAATCCGCAGAAATAAACATCTGTTTCAGCAGTTTAGCTGGATGCTTCTATAGCATAACTCTCGGTTGGATTCTTATTAGACTAATATTTAAAGTTTTGCCGTTTGTTAAAGAGCTCTGAAAGTGTTGTTTGTTAAAGAGCTCTGAAAGTGTGAATGGAGAGGCTGAGGCTGATAAAGAAGTAGATAAAGATGCACATGGTACAATAAACACTAAATCTTTGTTTTGAGCTGTAAAATTTCAAAGCAGTGCTTGAATTAACATTAATTTGAGTACTTGTGATAGGCACATTTATGTGTCTTATATAATCTCAATTGTATATATTATTAGTGCTCGATTTTATATTTATTATGGCTTTTTATGTCCCTGTAGGTATTTTTGGAGAAATAAGCTTTTGCGGCGAAATTGGCTAGAAATAAGCTTTTGCGGCGAAATTGGCTAAAAAGTGGTTTTTGCGCTCGTGGGAGAAAATTACTATACGGACTCTCACTTTGGATAAGGGGTAACCTAATTACTAAGGGGAACCCCATTTCAGGGCATGTACTAAAGGGACACCGGAACTGGATAGGGGGAGGTCATCTTCAAAATTCAAAACAGAAATGGGCGGGAAGAATAGGCAGCAGCGACAACAGTTTTTGAGCAGAGATTTGAGCGACTTAGGAGGAGATTCAATGGGCATATTTGGTACCTACGGACTCTAGGAGACATAACAGGCCTAATGCAATCATCTAGACCCATCCAATTGGGCTGGGTAAGTCGGAAAATCCACACAAAGTCAAGACAGCAACACGGTCCCTGTTTAGGGTTTGAGATTAGTTTGAGAGATTTAAGGGATTTTCTTGCGTGGGATATACTTCAAATAAGTTGAGTCCAAGTCCTAGAAGATATTTGAGACGAGAGAATAGCTAAAAACAGGGTGGAACGCAACAAGAGGATTATTCTTCAAACTGCCCGTAGAGAATAATGGAGATTTTCAACGAGTTTGATCGAGTTTCAAGGTGATTCAAAGCCTATAAATAGTTGGGTTTACGTCATAAAAAGTTTATCAAGAGTTTGGGGTCGAGACAGAGCCAGGAGGAGCGAAGAAGAAGGAGTAGCAGCAATGTTCACCTGCTGTTGCCATTAAAAAGCTTCAAGAACACGAAGAACTGACTCTCCAGGACAGTCTTATTTTCAGCAGCTCCAGAACAGTCTTATTTTCAGCAGCTCAACCGCAGAAGAGAGGTGTCGCAGTTCGCTGCAGTTTCCTGTTGTCGTTCTTTTCTGGACGTGTTTTGTGAGTCTCAGAACTACTATTTTATAACTTTTGACTCTTTTAATCACACTTTGAGCTTTGAATTAATATGTTGAGTGTGTGATTGATATGAATAGCTAAACCCCAATACTGTGATGATGGAGGAAACCATTCTTTATGCATGAATAATTTTTTTATTTAATTTTTTTATGACTATTTGCATTATTATGAATTGAATTATGATTTTTCTTAATTATTTGTGATTTCATTTGATGGTTTATGCTTGGGACTAATCCTTTTGATAGGCCATGCTTAAGATTTACACTTAATATTTTTAAAATCTATTTTGGCAAATAAAGAGTCGATGTTTAAAAGCTATAACTGTTTAGAATAAATACATGAATAGCATGAGTATAAGAATTGGTGAAATCCTGAGTCCTAGTATCTCTTGATCCTGTGACAATTTTGTATATATTTTTGTTTTAAAAATCTTTTCAAGTCCGAGCATCGAATTCTTACTACCACTTTTAAGACTACAACAACTTGCAGTAGAGAAGCGTGTTCATGAGTTTTGGCTCACTGCTATGAAGAAAAATGAAGTACTCGCAAAGGAAGTAAGTTTTATGATTAGCCACTCATACTATTGTTGGAATAAAACGACAGAACTTTTGGTATAACTAGCCATTTCTGAAATGTAGATCAGAGAGTGGGATGAAGGTCCACTCAAGCATCTGAAAGATATCAAGTGGTCCAGGACTGGTACAGCCAAGGGGTTCAAGCTCAGTTTCTATTTTCATGATGACAATCCCTATTTCCATAATGCTGTCCTCACAAAAATTTATCACATGACAAAAGCTCATCACACGTTTGATCTAATTTTGGAAAACGTAGAATCGTAAGCTTCTGACAACACCCTTTTACTACAATGGTTACCTCAATAATTGCTTATTCCTTTCCTACTCACTTCGAGATTATGCCTATGTAGAACTAAAATTGAATGTAAGTATGGACAGAATTTTACATGGAAACAGGTAGGGAAGAAGCTAAAGCATCGATCAAATTGCTGGGTATCAAATGACTGGACTATGAAGTTCCATATCTATGAAAGTTTCTTCAATTTTTCTAATGCCACTCTAGTCCCTGAGGATGACGATATTGAAAAAACAGTAAGTTATTACTTCAGTTAGGAAATTGAGAAATGTGCCGTTTTACTGCTGAAAAATTTCTTTTTTCTTTCCTTCTAAATTTGATTGCACTCTTAACAGGTTGAAGAACTTCAGAATGCAATTGATAAAGACTACCTTGTTGGGTAATTTGATTTCCTTCATTGTATATAGTTGCAGATTTTCTTGAAGGCTTATGTTTAAAATTTGTGCTTTTCTTTTTGAAGTTGCACCATCCGTGACCAGATCATCCCACGAGCTGTGTTGTGGTTCACTGGAGAAGCTGCCCTGGTTGAATAGAAGAAGTTCTGCTGAAACCCAAATTCTGATGTTCCTTGTTTTTGCTTACTTTTTTTCCCCATCTTTGATAACATGACAACTTCCAGCCTATCATCCTATGTAGTTCATCGTTGTTCTTGGTTATGCGTATATTTACTCTAAAAAAAGGGCTTTTTAATAAAGTAGCCATGTTTTGGTAATCTATTTCAGAAAATGGCCGTTTTTCTGAATGTTTTTATAAACTGGCCGACATTGACATTTTCCATCCCGTTTTTTTCCAGAAAATGGGTAACGGCTGTTAAATGCATACGTGTCAGTTAACCTCCTTAATAAAAGACATTTTACTCCTCTCATGAGCTAACCCGACCTAGTCAAAATCATACCAAGAGACTGAGTTACTACCTAGTTAACCATGACCAATTCATCTTCTTCTTCACAAAACTGTAACGTGTTCTCCTCCAAATTGAACCCAATAAAAATCATCATCAAGAATCATAATCGACCAAATACACAAATTAACCCATAATGAAATTAAATAGATTCATCAATACAAAATCAGCATGAAAAACATTACAATCTCGGTATGTGAAATTAACAAGATAAAAAAAAATCAAACCAAAAAAATCTCAAGTGTTATTCTCCATTAATTGAATCACTGAAAAACTCAAAATTGGAGCATTTTCATACTTGCCCACCAGAACTACTCCATTTCTCCTCAACCAAGACCCATTCAAACAAGCCATCTCCTACTCTCCTTCTCAACTTAACTGAAATCGAAGCTAACTATAGCACAGATGTCATTTCAGTTTCAAGAAGATCTCCCAATCTTCTTCTTCCTGTAATTTACGTCATCACAACATCTTCATTTCAGCTTGTATTCATCTTACTCTTGATTGCCAGCTGCACCAACCCATTAGTGTTCACCATCTCTCCCATTTGTTTCATGACTTACTTCTTTGAACCCTTGCTGGAAACTGCATAATCAGGACAACACTCAACTTCCAATAAGTTCACAGCTCACCCTCTTAGCTCGTTCCTTCCATCTCTCTATGTCATTCTCTACAAGCAACAGTAGAAACAAATAAAACTCATTGATCTATGTATTCTGTTGAACCTGGAAGACCTGCAACAGCTTCATGATCACAACAATCTATGCACAATTGAAAAATGATCTAACAACTGCAGTCACTTCTCATTTTCTCCCTGTAACAACCACCAATTACAATTGCACCTGCAATTTCATTTCAGCTGCAAAATGATCTAACAACAACACCATTTGAGCCATCATCTCAGATCAAAATCACCTATAACTTTAGCTCAAGTCAAGCAACTTATCATAGACTGGTTATTTCTTGGTTAGCAACTATCCATTTTATATCCTTGCCAGTGACTACCAACACCTTCTCATCATTATCTAAAGCTACAACAACAACATTACAGTATCCGCTAGCAACTTCACCACCAGAACCTTAACCATTATACAGCTGCACACACCTGAAATCCAACTCCAACATTTAATTCCTCACCAACTCCATTCCTGCAACTTAAGATTGTCTCCTCCAACATAGCACGTCCATTGAACCTAACAATTACATATATGCATCATAAGAAGAATTCAACTTCATCTATACTATGAACCCTAATTCCCTGTGAAATCAAAATTTAACCTCATGCAACCATTTTCACTCCAATCAGAACCAAACCCAATCATTAATTGTGATTCAATTAGCTCAATTTCATATAAAACAACAAATCAATTACAAAACCCCGAATTTAACTTACCTAGTTTTATGAGTTGAATCAATACTCGAATAAATACCATCACCAATTTCCTTTTCTAATTCTATTCGGAATTCTTTAGGAAACCCTAACTTTTGTTTTCCTCTGAATTAAACCCGCTTTGTACCTCATCTCCACAAAATCAAAACCCCTCTCTAAAACCCTAATATTCACTAGATATCTTCTTTAACATATATGTATTGAATCAGTCCAGTTTCATCATCTTCTTTAATATTCAGTTGCAATCAATTTTCAGCAGAAAAGAAGGATGAAGGAGAAGAACGGAGAAAAAAATCGAGAGAGAAAAAGAGACAGGAAGAAATGGGAGAAGATAACACCAACCTGTCTCTTATTTGGGTAAGGCTATGGTGGTAATTTTATAGGGCGAGTTGGACTTTGTCAAAACCTCTGACTAAATTGGTGGGTCCAAGTGTTATACTTAACAGAAATGTCAGTTTATAAAAGATTTAATTTGTGTGGCTGGTTTATTAAATATATGGTTTGAAGCAGGACACTTTATTAATTTGCCCCTAAAAAAAAGATCCCCCTCAACAAAGGAAGGGCCCTAACTGAATGCTTATGTTGGCAGGCCATGGGTTAAAACCTCAAAGGTGTCATTATCCATCCATAGAAAACCCAACTTCACAGAAAACCCATTTGACCCCAACTATCTAAATTCCCCTTCTAGTTTAAATCTTAAATCACCCCAATAGTCACCATTAGGGGGCTGCCACAGAACATAAATCGGTGAACAAGAGAACTTAAGTGCAGCACTATAAGAAGAGGTCGGAACATTTCTCGAGTCTTGGCAGAAAAAGCCGCCCTCCAAAGGATATAGGGGATAGGAGAATCCCAGTGACCATCATCATTAGCAGCCTGTAAGTACAAGATTCCCGTAAGCTCAAGAGACGACTGTGAGCTCTGAAATTGGATTTTATAAGCAAAGCTTGTAGCATCCCAAATAGTCAGAACGCGCTCACAAGCGGAGAAAAGATGGAAATACTTTCTTCATACTGATGATAAAGAGGGCAAACAGTGGGAACATCAAGGCCACGGTCTTTTAAATTCACTCTTACTAAGGTTTTTCCGTGGACACCAATTACCAAACTTTCCAAAGTTGTTTCCATCTAATACCTAGCCCAGCAGAATCCCCATGCGATTGCATTAACCAGTTATAGCAATCTTTAACCGACACAGTACCATCCTGACTGTCATCTTTTGATCACAAGGAGGAGAATGCTTTGCAATAGGAATGGCTAAAATTTGATTTTGAACTAAGGTTGGAGCAACTGAAGCTATGGTAGATAGATCCCAATCATGATATCTGGGACTGGGATGAATAAGATCAGAGACAACATATACTTGCCACTTGCCACTGAGCTAATATTATTTTTATTCATTTTGAGCAGGGAGGATAACAACCTAGGAAGCATGGACACGGGACACGAACACGATACTGGGACACATGGACCTCGCGAACTACAAAATCATTAGGACACAGACACGTTTATATATGTGTATATATATATATTAGGTATCTCCCCGGCGGCTCAACCTCTTTCAATTTTTTTTGTTGTTTGGTCGGTTGGTCAGTACTCTCCCACAAAATTTTAGTCATTAACAAACTGGTTTGATTAAAATTGTGGAATATCGAGTCAATAAGTTAGTTGAGGCCAGTGACCCTAGAATTAGTCGAGGCTTACAGGCCCGGCCGTGGCCTCTTAAGCATGCCCCGGTATATTTTTGGTCGGGCCAAATTAACCGTGGCTTACATCCCCGGCCGTGGCCTCTTAAGCATGCCCCAGTGTTTTGTTGGTCAGGTCAAATTAGCCGGGACTTACATCTCCGGCCGTCGTCTCTTAAGCATGCTCGAGTGTCTTGTTGGTCATGTCAAATTAGCCGAGGCTGTCGTCTCTTAAGTATGTCGTAGTGTTTTGTTGTCCCTGGCAAATTAGCCAGAGCTTACAAACCCGATTGTGGCCTCTTAAGCTATCCTGCCGATCATGACCTCTTAAGCATATGCCCTGGTGTTTTGTTAGTCGTGTCAAATTAATCGGGCCTACCATAATGTTTTGTTAGTCGTGTCAAATTAGCCAGGATTTACGGCCGGCCGTCGCCTCTTAAGCAAAAAATAAAGCCTAATTTTTTTCCTTCCAATTTGGTTCTAGCTACCAACGATCACACTCAAATTTCATACGTAAACGTGTATAAATCTAAACGTTTACGGTCTTTTTTATGCACAATTTTTTTCTTCTAATAATAGCCGTTAAATTAGTTGAGGCTATCCATTCTTTCTGTTACACTTATAGCCACGTCAAAACATGGGTTATGTAGATGCCTATTGGAGTTTCATAAAAACTGTAGTGCAGCAGTTCAAAGAAATAGACTTTTTTGGTCTTCCAAAATGCTAAGCCATGCATACCTTTGCAGCTAGTGGGGTCTTGTAGTTACATACCTTTGCAGCTAGTGGGGTTTTGTGGATAAGTTTAGATTGTACTACTACTTCCGTACCTATTATATAGACAAAATTTTGGATTTTACTTGTACCATTAGATAAGTGGAATCCTATTTTCAAAATTAATTTTCTTACATATACCCTTATCTATGATACATAGGTAATTGTATTGAGAATAAGACAAAAGGCAAGACAAGAAAAAACATGTAAAATTATAAATTCCAAATAATTTTCTTAATCTAAAAGAATAGTCTCTCACCGCCTATATACGTGGTACTGAGGGAGTATAAATTAAATTACAAACATTGCTAGTACTTTGGAAATTTATAGAATATTTAAAAATTACATGAATACGACCGATCGATGTGGATCTGCTTACTTTACGTGGAGTTTAATTTCTTGGCAATCCTGGATTCCACCAAATTAATCCATATTACAGTTTCCTGATGTTCTTTATTGAGCTGATTAGAGGCACAATAATTATCAAATTCGGTTGACCAATAGCAATATAGCATCATTAAGCACCAAATTGATTGTAAAGAATTTATGTACACAGTAATAATCAAATTTGCTTAATCCTTAACAACCTATATTCAGACCAAAAAAAAGAAAAAAAACCCTACTGACTGATCATCTAAAGCCTGCTATAAAAGAAAGCGAATTGAATTAGGGTTGGAAATTGGAGTGGTTGTACGGAAACTGTAGGAAACAACTATAAATAAATAAAATCAATATCGACGTGTTTATCCTAATTAAATATTAGGAAATTGTTCTGTAGTTACAAACAGGGTTATATAAGGAAAATCTAGGAACGCACGGTTAAGGAAAAGGTAGGAACAAAAACGAATTTAAGTAAGGAAAACTTTTGCCGGGTATTTTTGGTTCATTGCCAGAGGGAATGTGGATCACGGTTCATGAAACTTAAAGATTGATCACGGTTCATGAAACTACATCAAGCAGTAGTACTTGCAGCTGCTTTCAACATATAAACAGAGTTACAACTAATAATCTAACCATAAATCTCAACATATAAACACAAAATTAACCTTCAGTACGCTTTAAAACGTTACCATATTTCCCAAAAGTCGTCGTGATTGTTGATTATTCCGAGATTACATTAGCAGAATCTGAAACCAAAGAAATCGTGAAAGGGGATCAACGGAAGTATGAGCCTAGCCCTAATTAATTAAGAGTCTTGAAACGAAGATTCAAATCGCCGGTGACAACAACAATCAAAAATTCAAAGTAAAGAGAGATCATACGATTCTTGTTCGAAGTTACGGTTTACAACAGGAGCAAAAGGAGATTTACAGTTTTCAATGGGTTTATAAATCGTCAGTTATCCAAAAAATAGTCGATTGTGTAGGAATGGCTCGATCCCTTGATCGACGTGCGTCTTCTCCATCCGATTAATCAACCACTGGTCTACTGTAGCTATGTTTGTATAATTAATGATCACGTTAATATATAAAGAGACTTAGATATTATTACTTAGATTACGATTTCCAGCTATAATTATGGACAGTGGTCGATCTTATTTTTAGTAGTTAACTAGACCTTTACCCGTGCCGTTGATCATTTTTTATTTTGTTCATCTTTTAGCGTAAAAATTATGCCACCAAAACTCATCAACACCTCTAGGTGACATCAACTTGTTTATTTACTTTCTGAAATGGGCTTCAACATATGTAAAACGGTTGGTAGAAGGCTGGAACCCCAAATCAATCACATTTTCAAATATTGTTCATATTCGCATTCCACATAAACATTGCTCATATTCGTATTCCACATAGAACTTGAAATAGTCACAATGAAGTAGTACAAATATGTATTATTGAGAGGATTTAGTTGTTTAATCCTGCATATCTTCAAAATTTCTAGTTTAATTAGATAAAAAAAAAACAAATATTACCTCAGTAACGATAAATGTTTTCTTAGATTAAGTAGTACAAATATGGTTAATCTTTACAAAATTTATGTTTTGTAATTCATACGATCCTTTAGGATAAAAATGGTTAATCTTTAACCAATTCCTCAAAATCCTATGGGCCTATGCATAGTAGAACACCACTTCATTCACTTCTTCAAAACAAAGTAGTGTCCCTAAGTCGAAAAGAAATAAATCATCAAAGGTCGTTAACCAAATTTATAACGAAAATGAAATCACAAAATTACTTCAAAATCAACCAGATTAATCTTACAAATTCGGTTAGCTTCAGGAATTACTTTTTCTCTTTGGTGATATAAATTATTCCAAATTTACATAGAATTATGTTTACTCATTTTCCTAAAGTTTAATAATTTTTAATTTTTGATCCATTTGTTTTTTTTATATTCTTTCTTTAATTATTATCATAAACTATTTCTCAATCATGCATAATCACATGAAGTCGAGGAGAAATGATAGAAACAAAAATCATGGCAAAAAAAAGTGAATAAAGAGAGATATGAGAAACTAAATCAATTTACAATTGGTTCGCGTGTAGCCTTGTATATGGTCAATTTTTTTATATAAGTTTCATCTTCTTTCCTGCCCCGAACCGACAAATCTCAAAACTACAGTTATTGATTTATCTTCTCCCTGTAAAAATCTGGCTTTCAGTATTTATTTTAATTTAAAAAAAATTAAAAAGAAAAGATTTTTTTTTTTAAAAATAATATCAAATAAAAAATAATAGAAAAATAAAATTAACCAAGGGTAACTAAATAATTTATCTATCTTAGGACACCTTTCTCATCCTACTATCACTACTTCTTCTACCACCACCACCACCACCATTAACGTCATCACTCCACCATTCTCACCAACTCCCACCACCATTACCCCAACGCCGATCCACCACCCCGCCCAATATCATAACCACCATTAATTCTTACTGATTTAATGTAAAATAAATTTATTATGTATTGTATTGATGAAAATATATTTATTTGATTAATTAAAGAAACATTTATTATGAAATATCAATAAAACATTTATTATTGAAAGTTAATTAAACTGATCATTTTACAACCGTAGATTTAGCTTTCCCAAGAATGAATCCAGAGCGTCCTTTATCTTTCCTAATTGTTTGACCTTTCTTTGTTTTATTAATTTCTTTAGTTATTCAGCCGCGCCGTAACGGCACGACCTTCATAATAAGTTAAAAATATTATGTGAATTTTAATCCTTGTATAAACTAACAATTGTTGTCCATGTTTTAACATTTTTTTATCAAATAATTGAGAAACTAAATCAAGGGTAATTAAGTATGCGTATTTAAAAATAAGTAATTTTCTACAGCTATTGATTTATCTGCTTTTAGGCGCGTATAGCGGTGGGGATATGCGTATTCCTATAATTAACTATGCGTATTTACCTAAAAAGCAGACATAGTTTAGTTGATAATTTCAGAAATATGTTTGTTTTTTTCATTTGTATTATCTAATAAAAATATATTTATCATCATCATTAGTAGAATAATTTATATATTATCATTTTTAATTTAACATTTAACAAAATATTATCATGGATAACTAATAGACTATTTATTATGAAGAATTATGGAACCTTAATGACGTGGCAACTTTTGTCCATTAGATGCATTTCTAATCTCAGTCACAAACATCACTTATGACAAACGATTACATCCCTATATTGATCTCTTGTGAGGACAAAATCTGAACCGCCACTTACATAGGAGTTATCCAAACTGTGGTTTATATTCTTGACGTTACATATTTTGTGGCGTTATGAAATTAGCTTAATATGTTTTTGTTCACCAATACCCACCACCACCATAAAATCATATGAATCCATTTTTTTTATCCACCACCACCTAGTGGCAGAGCCAAGAGTTGACTAACCTGGCTCTAATCCCTTAAATTTTTTAATAACTACTAAATTTTTTAGTTTATTTTATAAATAGTACTTTGTCCATATATATTTATGGTTTAGTCCACCAAAGTTTACATGTTTATTTTTTTAAAAAAAGTAGGCCTCCTCAAAGTCAACTTTTGACTCCACCACTGCCACCATCATTGCCGCCCACCTAAGTTTACAGATTCGAGCAGAGATAGGACGTCACTACAGTATGCATCATCATAGGAATCTGGGTTAAAGTTCTCCATACATGCTTGAAAGGGGTCGACGGATAGAATGTTAGTCAACGAATCTTGCATTAATCCTTCAATCATATTAACTTCATGCACATCATCATCATCAAGATTCACAGGTTGTTGACTAATATCGAACACATTCAATTCTACCGTCATGTTACCAAAAGACAGATTTAACACTCCATTCCGACAGTTGATGATCGCGTTGGACGTAGCCAAGAAAGGACGTCCTAAGATGACAGGAATGTGACAGTCTGGGTTTTGTACAGGTTGAGTGTCTAAGACAATGAAGTCTACGGGAAAATAAAATTTGTCAACCTTGATCAAAACATCTTCCACCACTCCACGAGGAATCTTGACAGATCGGTCTGCCAGTTGTAGAGTGATAGATGTTGGTTTCAACTCCCCAAGACCTAACTGCTCATAAACAGAATATGGCAGTAGGTTAACACTTGCACCTAGGTCTAATAACGCTTTATTGACCGTGTGTTCTCCTATAGTGCAAGAAATTGTTGGACATCCTGGATCCCTAAACTTGGGTGGAGTTTTGTTTAGAATGATGGAACTCACCTGCTCAGCTAAGAAAGCACGTTTTTGCACATTGAGCTTGCGCTTTTGAGTACACAAGTCTTTGAGGAATTTGGCATAAGCAGGGATTTGCTTGATTGCTTCAAGAAAAGGAATGTTGATGTTGACTCTCTTGAACAGATCTAACATCTCATTGTAATGGGTACTTTTCTGTTGATAGATCAATCTTTGAGGAAAATGGAGCAACAGGAAGATGAGTTGGCAAAGGGACATTCACAGCAGTAGAATTGTCAGATTTTCCAACTTGCTCAGATTCTTTGGTTTTCTGGGGTTGTGGAGACAGCGTGGAATTTGTATCAGACTCATTAGGTTCGCCCACGTTGTTCTCGATGACTTTACCACTTCGGAGGGTGGTAATGGCATGGATTTGATCAGGTGAGGTTTCAGTGCAGGATGTTGTGCCTGTTTGAAATATCCTCTTTGGATTTTGTTGGGGTTGGCTCGGAAGTTTACCCTTTTCTCTCTCACATATTTGATCCATCTTTTGATCTAGATTTTTCTGACTTTGCATCAAACTCTGGAACATTTCCTCTAGGGTGGATAATCTCTTGTCGGTATTGTGTTGAGGATATGATTGTTGTTGAGAGTTTGATTGTTGTTGAGGGTTTCTCGGGTGTTGATAACCTTGATTGTTCTGATATCCCTGATTGTTTTGATAGCTCTGATTGGGTTGAGATGGTCCTCCTTGAGTGGGTCCTTTTGACCATGAAAAGTTAGGGTGGTTTCTCCATCCTGGATTGTAGGTCTGTGAATAAGGGTTATGCTCTGGTTTTTGAAACATGGCATGTGCCTGTTCAAGCCTAGACTCCTGGACTGCAAGCAAATCTGGACAATTTTGGAATTGATGGTTGGGGTCGTTACAAGCAGCACAAACAGACGAAGCGACATGTTCTCGGAGAGTAGTGGTGGAAGGTTTTGAATTTTTATGTAGTTCTAACTCTTCTAATCTCCTAACTATTGATGCCATGTTTGCTCTTCCCTCAAAATCCGCTTCAATCCTAAAAGCCTTTGCTTCGGATGTAGTCTTTCTGGTTTCACGGATGGATTCCCACTGTTGCGTCTTTTCAGCTACTTCAATCAAGAAGTCCCAAGACGCGTCAGCAGTTTTATCTACGAATAGACCATTACACATCGACTCAACCGTTGTTCGGGTGGACACATCTAGACCTTCATACAAAATTTGCACAAGTCTCCATTTTTCAAAACCATGATGGGGACATTGGAGCAATAATTCATTGAATCTCTCCAGGTATCTAGCTAAGGTCTCACCTTCTAATTGCACAAAGCTATTCAGACTTTGACGAATTGTCGCAGTCTTGTGGTTCGGGAAAAACTTTTTGAAAAACTCCTTTATGAGGTCATCCCATGTCATGATGGATTGAGGCTGTAAAGCATAGAGCCAGGCCTTTGCCTTATCTTTCAGGGAGAAAGGAAAAAGCCTTAACTTCAGGGTTTCGTCGGTCATTTGAGTGAAACGCAGAGTTCCACAAATTTCCTCGAATTCTCTCACGTGGTGGTACGGGTTTTCATTCTCAACACCTCTAAAAATAGGAAGCATCTGTATTGTGCTTGATTTCAGCTCATAATGGCCATTAGCCTCGGGCAGCAAATACAAGAAGGTTGACTGGCTCTAGTTGGGTACATATAATCCTTGAGGGTACGGGGTTCTCCCATTGTTTCTGGTTGATCTGGACTGTCTCCCTCAGAACTTAGAATTTCGATAGGTTCGTCTGGGTTAATTCTAACAAGTCTGTTTGTCTGGTCTCTGTAGGTCACAATCATGTCCTAGTAGGTACCTTAACTAACATGTTGGTCAGACAGAGCAATCGGAAACAATTTGGCCCACAAGGGTATGAAGATTTGGTTTTGAATGGGGTTTTGGTTTAAAGAAGGGGTTTTGTTTTTGGTTTAAAAATTTGGGCTTTGGAAAAAATTTTTGAACTAAACCTAGCATAAATTATCACAACTCATAAAAGAAAAAAAAAACAATAATAATAATTAAACAAGCCCATAAAAGAAAAAAGAAAAAATAAAAAAAAAAAAAACAAAAAAAAAAAAAAAAAAAAAAATAAAATAATTACAGTCCCAAATATAAAAAAAAAAAGAAAAAAGAAAATAAATAAAAATTATTACAATCCCAAATAAATAATTAAATTAATTATTACAAGCCCGAATTTGAATTTAAATGAGGCCCAAGTGGGTTAACTCATGGGTTAGGCTTACTTGTTTTTTGGAGGGAAGCCCAAAAATAGGCTTTTAGTCCCCTTTTAGTTGCACACCCCAGTTGGGCTTTAGGATCGTCCTAAGCTCACGCTCAAGCCCAGCAGAATCTGCAGCGAAGCCCAGCAGCAAAGGCAAGCCCAGGAGCAGAAGTTGAGGTTACTAAGCCCAGCTCAGTTGGGTCAAGCCCAGCAACAAAGGTTGGATCAGAGCCCAGCAGCAGAGGGTGCACAAGCCCAGTTGACAGCTTCAGTTGGCAGCCCAGTTGGCTTGGCAGCAGGCTTGGCAGCAGCAACAACAGCAGCAGCAGCTTGGCAGAGAAAGCACCAACAGCAGCAGCAACAGAGAAAGCACAAGCACCAGCAACAGCAACAGCAGGCTTTGGCTTTGGCTTGGCAGCAGCACCAGCAGCAGCAACAGCAGCAGCTCAGGTAACAGCAGATGGCAGCACCACTCCCCGGCAGCGGCGCCAAAAACTTGGTGGGCCCGGGAAAGCGTATAAAATTGAAGTGAAATGAAAACGGGCCTACAGTAATACCGCAAGTGCACGGTCGTCGGTTGTAGCTCGTGCAAGTACGGGTCGATCCACAGAGACTGGGTGTGTTTGAAGTGTTCTAGCTATTTTGGGCTCCTAAATTGTTGTTGGTTAACTTATGAAGCCTTTTTGGGTTTTGGGCTTAGGGGGTTTGTTTTGGTCTTCTGGTGAGCTCAAGTTGTGCTCTGGGCTTTTGGGCTCAATGGGATTGAGCTAACAGTGGACTGTGGGCTGGGCTTTGGAGAGGAAGCAGCAGCAAGAGAAAGGAAGGCAATGCAGCAGCAGCACAAGTGCTGCACAGCAGCTGCAGGGCAAAAGCAACAACAACAGCAGCTGCAGCAGCAGTGTAGCAGAAAGGAAGGCAATGCAGCAGCAACACAAGTGCTGCACAGCAGCTGCACAAGCAAGTAGCAAGAATAACAAGTAGCAGCAGGGGAGAAATGGCAGCACTAAATAGCAGGAGAAGAAGTGGCAGCAACACAAGGCAATGCAATAAAGAAAATAGCAAACAAAATAAACATGGAAGCAACATAGGGCAACACAGGGCAAAAACAAGGAACAAAGCAAGTGAACCAAGGCCTAAGGCCAAGGGCAAGGATGATAGTGAAACTAAAAGAGCAAGGCTAAGGCAAGAATACAGGCAAACAAAAATGGAATGGCAAGATAATCAGCTTGCTATGAGCACTGATTTCTTCCATTGCACAATCAGCACATTGCATCCTAAGCATACAAAAGGAATGTCAAGATAATCAGCTTGCTATGAGCACTGATTTCTTCCATTACTCAATCAGTTCAATGCTTCAAAGGTAACTAGCCTAGCATTCCATCAAACTAACAGCAAATTAAACATAACAGGAACATTAACAAAGGAACTTATCAACACAATGCATCAAAACAAGCACATTAACAGGATCATCAACAGGATATGAAAATAAACACATCAACAGGAACATAAACAGGAATTGATTGGAAATTAAAACATGAAATTAAACATGCACATTAACAGGAACTGATGTGAAACTAAAATTGAACATTAACAGGAACTTTCACAACTAACATGAACATAACTGAAATTGAACTGAGCTTGAAAATTTAACAGAACTTGAAAGTTCTGGACACTGGCTAGTCCAGCATACCTTTAACACTAATCCCACACCCATATTTATACCCAATACCCAATTAGGGTTTACAATCAAAATCCCCAAATTTCTCCAATCGACAGTACAATTAGGGTTTGGTAAATTCTTACCTAATTTGATGTAGCAACATCAAATTAAACTCGACCCATTACTCTCCTTGGTCTGCTGCACCTTTCCCATGCTTCAATTACGTCTTATAGCCTCACCTAGTTTATTGATTTATCACCTAGGGTTTCAGTGGTGAAAAATCAATAAGTTAGATGGCTATAGAGGTAGGGGAGGTAGCTACGGCGTGTAGGTGGTGTTTGGTGGTGATTTGGTGGAGGTTAGGTGGTAGAGATGGTGGTGACAGAGGGTTGGTGGCGGAGCAGGTGGTGGTCGTGATGTCTCTGCAGAGGGAGGTGATGGAGGAGAGGGGCTCGACTGTTTTGGGAAGAAGGGGGGTGTTTGGTTAGGTGGTAAGGTTCGGGTGCTCCAGTCTGTGGAGGCTTCATCGATTTTTGATGTTCAGCAAGACTAAGCCGTGAGATGTGGAGCTGGTACGTAGATCGGACGGTGATGCGGAGGCAAGCGAGGAGAGACCGTCGGATGAAGTGATACAACGAAACTAACGGTGCTAGACTAGGTTAGGTGCTGTAGTGTAAGGCGGAGATATCAAACTTTGATGAACAGCAAGGGAGCAACCGTTGGATTCAACTACCATCTAATCTGAAGGCTTGGAATTTCAGCGCTGTGGTGCTTGGCAGAGACTTCAGATTTTGATGCTCTATGAAGGAGCGACCGTCGGATGCTTCTGAGAACTGATCTGATGGCTGAGAACGGAGGCGTTTTTGTGTGTAGAAAATGAGGTTGTGCGCACCATTCTTCGCGGCTTCCTTGCGTGATTTCTCCCGGCTTTTCACTACTTTTCTGCTCTTTTCGCTCCGCATCCGAACTTTATTTATTACCTAAAAATGCAAAATTAATTAATAAAAATATTTATTCTTGAAAACAATGAAAATACAGAATATGGGATAAAATGTAGAATTCATGCACAAAAGATGAGTTAAATGCCAACAAAAAGGGATAAATATATACATTATTTGGCACTCATCAGTGTAGCGGAAGCCGCTCATGGGAGATTTAAAGATCTCATCAAGTCTTTCCAAGGAAACGTGGTTACGATCACCGAGGCAATGGAGCAATACTTTAAGAGTGATATCGATAGGATCAAGGAGGATTTTGAGAAAAGCTAAATGGAAAGGATGACTCAATTTCTTCAATATGGTAAGTTTCTCCAAGGAATAGAGTTCAACGTATCTCATTCGGCATTAAAACATATGATGAGAGAAATACAAATGGAGATACACTACGACAAACTGGGTGATATGTGTATTTGTCCGACATGTCTTCATTAGGGATTCCGTATCGTCATATGATTGTGAAGTACAAAGAAGTGATACCTATTGAAGTTATTGATCCATATTGGAAGCAACTATCTTTCACCCATCCCCTACAGAAGCTCCTGGACAATCACCATGGGATACAAGCGAAGCAAAGGAATTCTACGAAGCTTACTCACATGGCAACTCGGCTAGACGGCAAGTCTTGTTGAGCCAATTAAGGTTAATTACATGACCATGGATAACACAAAGTGAAGAGCCAAGAAAGGGAGATCCTCCCGGTAGACCACAAACTAAAATTGCAAGAAAAAAACAAAGGAAAGAATTGAAAGAAATGACTCGACGTGAAGAAGAACTCGCGGAAACTAAGAAATGATATCTATCCACAAGTGAGATTTCAGAAGAAAGATTCGTGAAAGCGCCAGTTCCAAACAAAAGGGGTAGGCCGAGGAAGGAACCGCTATCAAGTCAACAACAAACTACGGGTTCTGTATCCACACCAAAAGCCGATGGATCGGAGGTTCCAAAGAAAAGGGGGAGGACGCCAAAGGTACCAACCTCAAGCTATCAAGAACAACAAGGTGAGAATTCCGAAGCCACACTCATAGTCGATGTATCGGAGGTTCCAAAGAAAAAGGGTAGGCCTCCAAAGGTACCAACGTCAAGATACCAAGAACAACAAGGTGAGCATTCCGAAGCCACACCCATAGTCGACGTATCGGAGGTTCCAAATAAAAGGGGTAGGCCGCCAAAGGTACCAACATTGAGTTACCAAGAACAACAAGGTGAGCATTCCGAAACCACACCCATAGCCGGTATATCGGAGGTTCCAAAGAAAAGGGTTAGGCCGCCAAAGGTACCAACATTGAGCTACCAAGAACAACAAGGTGATTAGGCGGCGGTGCCAAACAAAAAGGGAAGGCCAAATAAGGAAGATACATAAATTGAAGTACATCAAGGTTAAAAATTCGTAGGCACGACCAAAGTCGATGTAGTTTCGGTTCCCAGGCGAAGGTGTAGGCCAAGGAAGTATAATCTCCCATCACATACCGAAGACATTGGGAGTGTAGAGATTGCAGAGGATGTTTTAGATATAATTAAGCTAAAAAAGTTGGTAATATGACGATGTTTAAGGATTCCAAAACGGGTCGGACTTATAGACATTACCATACCAAGATAGAGTCTTACATAGACCAACTTCCTTAGGCTATTCGCGAGTTTATTGTGTATATGTATGATGTCGATGTCGATGAAAATTGTGGCTATCATGCCGTGACCGAACAATTAGGAATATTCGAGACGGCGGTTAGTAGAGGAATGACACCATGCCGATATGCTAGAATGAGTATGTCCGAACAACTTGTGAAAAATAGGAGCTTTTATGAGCAATTGGTTGGTCATGGCGATGGGTTTGATAATATGTATGCTCAGGTGTTAGGACCCGAGCAGGAGATGGAGTTTCTTCCTTCTCAATATTGGATGAAAATGCCGCTTTGTGGGCATCTAGTAGCAGATACATTTAATTGTGTTGTTCATTATATTACCCCCACCGTAGAAGTAACATTTACACCAAAGTGGAAAAAATGCGAAGGATCCCTTAAGAAGAGAATAGTTGTTTTGGCGTTCGTGAACGGTAATCATTTCGTTATTCCAAAACTCGAGGACAATTGTCCATTGCCACCTGTTTGTGGGATGGTTAAAAACAAGGATCTAGATCCCAATATTTGGAAGGGATGGATGAAATTGTATGAGGAGAATCACCAATTTTTGGATGCGTTGGCCTTATCAAAGAAACCTCTTCAAGAGGAGGAGATGCAACTTAATACGTGTGGAAGCGATGATGAGTAATTTGGATATATGTGGTTCACTAATACGCAACATTTTGTTTTCTTTTTGGAAGTGTAAACATTAAATCATATTTTGATGTCGATGCCGGCATGATTATGTTTCGTTACTACAATGCCGGAACACAGGTACCGGCGTGGAACTCAACTTTTGAACCACTGCCAGAAATTCTGAAAAACATCCAGTGAAATTTTTACATGTGCCAACATTGGAGTTAGAATAAAAACAGTGACGATACTCCGAAAAAATTATTTTGTACCTAGAAATACATTCAGTGCCGGAACTCCGGCATGGTAGGCCAAAATACATTCAATGCCAGAACTATACAATTTTTTGGATTTTGTAAAATTAGAATTCCGGCATTACTCTATTCGACCATGCCGGTATTTAAGATAAATTGAAAATTTGTTAAGTCTTGGCACATTCAAACTCTGTAAAAGAGGTAATTTGACACTGGTATATCAACATAATAAATCAAATAACAACACTAGATTGTATAAAAAGACAAACTCCAAAGTTAAGAGGTTCCAAACCTAATACAAATCAGACATAAACCGAATCAAGCAAAGAGTTTAGCAAGACACACAAACAAACACATTTTTCAAGACACACAAACAAACATAAACCAACACTAGATTGTTCAAGACCAAACTAATACTATAGAAGAAACACACGATCACTCGGTTCTTGGCTATTTGTGTGCCCTCTTCTTCCTTTCGCCCCATAAGATTCTTGCCTCTGGATCTTCTATTTTTTCTATATTTTGCTCCATATTCTCCATTTCTTTCTTGGTCAACACTGAAAAAGCGGGGGTACAACAACCACGCCCAACAATTCGATTAGCAATCTGTATGGACAAACTCTAATATACTTTTAAGAGAATCAATTAAGACTCAATCTATAAAACGTATATCAAAGAGTCAATCTCTCGATTTGATCTTTACTCAAGCAAATAGAAATCTGCGAGTATTTATCAAAGAGAGATAACTTGGACGGTACCAAAGACCAATGTCCAAGTCTCAATCAATTTAAATCAACAACCTAAAAAGGTCGGATATTCTAATTGATTGAACCCAACGCACAAACTGTGATATTTCAATTATATAAACAAATATAATGCGGAAATAGAAATAACACAGACACCAGAAATTTTTTTAACGAGGAAACCGCAAATGCATAAAAACCTCGGGACCTAGTCCGTATTGAACATACACTGTATTAAGCCGCTATAGACACTAGCCTACTCCAATTTAACTTCGGTTTGGATTGCAGTTGAACCTCAATCAATCTCACACTGATCCAAGGTACAGTTGCGCTCCTTACGTCTCTGATCCCAGCAGGATACTACTCACTTGATTCCCTTAGCTGATCTCACCCACAACTAAGAGTTGCTACGACCCAAAGTCGAAGACTTTAATAAACAAATCTGTATCACACAGAAAATTCTACGGTAATAGATAAATCTGTCTCTCACGAATAAACCTATGAGTTTTGTTCTGTCTTTTGATAAGTCAAGGTGAACAGGAACCAATCAATAATACCAGACTTATGTTCCCGAAGAAAAACTTAGTATTATCAATCACCTCACAATAATCTTAATCGACGCAGCGAAAAAAGATATTGCAGAATCACAAACGATGAGACGAAGTGTTTGTGATCACTTTTTATCTTTCCTATCAGAGATAGAAATCTCAAGCCAATTATTACAATTGTAATCGTACGATAGAAACAACAATATCCGATCACACAACTACAGAAAAGTAGTATCGGTATGGCTTCACAATCCCAATGAAGTCTTTAAGTCGTTAACCTGGTTTTAGAAGAAGAAAACCAAAGGTTAAAGGAAAATCGACTCTAACTTAGAAAACTAGTATCACACGAAAGGTGTGGGGATTAGGTTTCCCAGTTGCTAGAGTTCTCCCTTATATAGTCTTTCAAATCAGGGTTTGCAATCAATGTTATCTTGGTAACAAAGCATTCAATATTCACCGTTAGATGAAAACCTGATTAGATTCAAGCTAATATTTCTCAACCGTTGGATCGAAACCTTAGCTTGTTACATACTAAATGTTCAATTTTGGGTTTATGTAACCGTTCTCAAGCATTAACATTTGTTGGTTCAACAATAGTTAACCAAATGGTTAGCCATATGATCACTTTCATATCCACCATATTCTTTTTCACCATAACTAGTCCAAATGACTCAAATGAACTAGTTAGAGAGTTTTTCACTTAGATCTTTATGTAACTACACAAGACACAACCGAAGCAAAAACGATTTGATTCACTCGAATCGGTTCATGAACTTTATAACCATGGTTTTCAAAAGCATTCCTTAGTTTAATAAAGATGAGTTCAAGAACAATTGTTTTTAGACATAACTTACTCAAGTTCGCAGACTTAATTTCCCGGATGGAGTTCTCAAACTCGAGCAAAAATTCTCGTCTCGAGAACTTCCGCCAGTTCGCGGACTGAGCTCACGCACTACTTCGGTTCTCTTGATCAACAAAGTTCGCAAACTTCGGTTCAAGGAATAAGACTTATACATATATGTGTTTCCACAATAATGCTTATATCCACCAATGATTATATAGTCTAAACTCTCATTTCAATCATTGAAATATTCTCAGAGGACGTTATATAGTTGTTATTCACAAACCATTTTTCGTCAGAGAAATTTTCAAAGTGATTGAAACATTACATGACATAAGACACTAGGTAAAGATGAACTTGGCTAAAGCGAAAGCTTACCAACATATATTTCGAGAAATAGATAGGCGAGATATACTCGGCTCAAAATACCAAAATGTGTATAATCAAAGTCTATATAGTAAAACGACTTTTGTCTCAAGATAGGAGATAAATAGACTTTTGAGTGATAGATAAGTTCAAGTCTCCACATACCTTTTAGTCGATGAAGTTCCATTGGTTCCTTGAGTAGTTCTTCGTCTTGTATGATGATTACTGTGGAGTTCTTGAGCTCAACTACACTTGCTATCCAAGTCCGAGACCTTTTGTAGTAGCATCTTTTCTGATGCCTACACCCATGATGATCTTAACCATCAAAACATATATCAACACACATAAAGGAAGATAAAGTGCATGAAAGTAAAGGGAGAGACAAACCTTTTTACGTGGTTCGGTCTCTTGAGACCTACATCCATGGATTTCATTATGATGTGATGTGTTTACAAGTTTCTCCATTGGAGAGGCTCTCATGGATCTCTAAGGAAGAAGAAGGAGGAGGCTAGCCTTAGCTAACAGAACCATCCCAAAAAAATCCCCCTAACCCTATTTCTCTCTCTTTTATAGGGTAGGTGGTTACATCAATTAAAAATACGCCCTTAGGGCTGACTAGATAGGATAAGACTAGGTGGTTGGGTGTACATTGTGTATTTGGCATTAATGTAGTAGGATGCTACGACTTCTAATATTGCGCCACGTAGCGAGCTCATATTTTCCCCTCACATTTTGCTCATTCGGTTGAGGGTTGTTGTAACAATAATTCTTAAGAAAATCAACTTTGGTATAGCTTTCAGGGCGAGAAGAGTGGCTGAGCGAGATTTCTGAACATGCTTGGTTCTAATCTGGCTTGTAGTTAGACTTCACTTTTGTAGAGTGTTTGGTTGGGGTCGTCCGAGTTGGTTGCTGCGATGCTTGTGCTTCACGATCCGTGATCTATGCTACACGATATAGATGTGCGAGTTATAATTCCGAGTAACAGTGCGAGGTCGCTCTCAATTCTTGTTATTTGATTCTTTGCTGGAGTTAGTCCATGACTTCAGTTGGTGTGGTACCGAGCTTCGTGTCTCTTTGTTGTTGCTGAAGGAACTTCGCAGAAGAATATAACCAGCTTTAAAGTATTAATATTTGCCCATGTTCTTGTGTGAAGATCTGAGGAAGTCCTTGTGTTCGTGATCGTTGTGCTTGCTCCTTAGAGGTTTATGCTCCAACTCTGTCTGGATTGGTTGGTATCAGTTCCTGACGACTAGTCGTGGTGGTGTCTCTCGAGACTATCATGGGTACATGCTGCTCCTGGGAGAGTCATAATTGCTATATGGCAACAATACGAATTTAAGCTTTTGCTTCTCAAGCATAACATTATAGTAATTAAGCATTGTAAGAAATGGTTCAGAGTCTTGCATTTGCAAAGATAAAATAAGATATTGGATATCATTAAGCATGTTTATGGTATGAATGACCTGTATTCAGAAATTCAAGCATATATTCAACTATTTAAGTATTTTGTGAGAAAACATTATGGACTTCATAGTAAACCGTTCTTTAATGTAAGTGATACTTAGTTGTTTAGACAACTAGCTGATTTCCTTCGCATCCGTAGCTTGCTCCTTGCTCCGAGCGATGAGGATTCATCCGTATAGATATGACATTTCAACATATATGCTCCTATTAGCATTTGATAGGATGAGTTTTTGAAAAAATCCAAGATATATTTAAATGAAATGAAATGAAATAGATTGAGATAAGTTGGAGATAGATAAGATTTGAATCCTGTAGATTTTTAATGAGTGTAAAAAATCTTATATGAATAATTCATCGTTGTGGGGTCTGCCAAATGACTTCGGATTGCAGTCTGAGGTATTTCCCCGAGGACTTACTGAATGCCTCAAATCGTGCTGCTTCGCAGCTGATTAAATGCCTTCGGATGGTGGTCCGAGGTCTTGATTTGTGCTCCGAGGTTTGTCGGATGCATACATCTGTAGGGACTCGAAATGTCTTCGGATCGTAATCCGAAGTCCTACCCCGAGGACTTACTGATTGCCTCAATTTGTGATCCGTAGATCTTTACCTTTGCTGAAGGTACTGAGGGTATACACTGCCCCCTTTGGTTTTTGAAAGCTTATGAACGTATAGCTTTTGAAGCCAAAGTCAAGGTTTTTGCCCCTAACTCTATTTTCTGAATCATTATTAATGACGCTACTGCTTGTACCTGCGTAGTAAATCAAATTAAGATATATTATCAATGAAGAAAATTCAAAATCAAAGTATGAAATTAATTGTAATTGAAACTTGATACAGTCTTACTGTTTCACTTGTGTGCAATTTTATATGAGGGTCACTCCAAAGTGGTACCCCTTTCGTCCTTGGAAAAGTTATGGCTATAAGTCTGAGAAGTGATCAACTTCTCATTTGGAAAGATAACCTCTTACAATACAAGTCGATAGGATTTCAAGGATCCCCCTGACGAATGTGTGTCCTTTTCGAAAATATATTCGTAAATTATGTATAGTGCTTCTCTTTGGGAAGGCTCCTTCCCCATAATCAGCTCGTGGCGCTAACTAGAGTGAGGGTGATACCTATGATAGTTGATTCACACTTCAGCCTAAAGTGAGTCAACTATAGAGTACCTCCTGAAGTACAGGATATCATATGACTCGTAGTCGAAATGGAATTACCCTAGGTCAATATGTCAGTCTCGGGTAGCTTTATCATTGCTCGCATCATCCTGTTTGAGGATGGAATGGTGTGGCTAGCACCTTACTATTCGTGATGGTCTGGAGGAGATTTTTCCTCGCATATGGGTCATGCTCCTGTTACCATTCGTGATGGTCCTGAGGAGATGTTTCCTCGCGAGGACTAGTATCCTGATTACCATTCGTGATGGAACAATACTAAGTGAGTGAACCTGCAAACAACATATATAATTCATGCATTCAACAGATCAAAATAATGAATAAAATAATCACATGAAAATAAATCATATGGCATTGAGAATAAGATTTCTCGTATGGGGCTCATGGCCCGATTATAATCGTGATGGTTTTGAGAAGATATTTTCTCGCACGAGGGTTTGGTTTACCCAGATACCATTCGTAATGGTCTCGAGAGGATATTTTCTCGGACGGGGATCGTGCCCCAATTACCATCTCGAGAAGATGTTTTCTCGGATGGGGATCATGCCCCAATTACCATCCATGGTGGACAAATTTCATATTTAGAACACTAAGTTACCCTGCAGGAAAACACGGATATGACAAGAGGAAGAAATTTATATCACATTCGTTCAACATTCATCAAATGTCCCTGCAAGCAAACAAATACATATAGAATAAGAGGAGGATGTATGTATGATACACCAAGTAGCCCTGCAGGAAAATACATGTATATAACAAGCGGATGTACTATACATACATCAAGTGTATACCTGCAAAAAAACACAAACACGACAGTAGCTTTATTGCGGATTAGAACTAATCCGACTCTAACCTTAATGCATGATAAGCATGCCTTTATGAAGATTTCAAATAATCTGACTCTATCCTTGCCTAGTCATAATGCTAGTTCCTAATGCATGATAGGCATGCCTTTATGAAGATTATGTCTAATCCGATTCTACTTTATGCGTATAATTAATCCGACTTAACTGAATTCTCCAACCATATGGAGATTTGTTGCGAAACATGAAATGTTGATCATCATACTTAAGATGCATTCGATAATTTTATAGAATTTTTTGTTCATGCGATATGGTTTGGCATTGTCATTTAATGCGACGCTCGTTGTGGAGCAAGTGGGATAGATTCCGGCACTTAATTCTGGATGTACCAGGCCGATAAGTATATCGGCTTGAGTCTTTGCGACAAGCTATTTTCTTATCTTGCTCTTAAGAAAAATTATGCCTTGGTTAGGCATATGTATATTCAATATATGAGTTAGAAAGTGTCCTTTTTGTCCTTAGACTGGTAAGAAAGGTAGGAGATCATATCGTCCTTTATCTTTGTAGCCTTTGTCATGAGGTAGCCTTTTGCCCCTAGTGTTTATGAGTGAAAACTGTTTCTGCGGTTTTTGGTAAATTTGGGTGTGTGTGGATGAGAAACGAATCTAAACCCTAAACAAATGCACTGCACGGGAGTGCTTTCTGATTCGAGAGATCAATCTATGCAATTCTGGCCTAAACCAAGAAATGGCCGTTCCAGAATTGCTTCGGTCACAAAGTGAAGGATATGGGTTTGATCTTAGGGAGGGAAGCGAAGAAGGTGTTGAAATTGTGAAGGTGTTGGTTGTTTATGACTTGTATCAGAATATCGAACTGGCTTGGAATAATGTAAGCAATCAGCTCTGGGTGTTTGAATACGTTGTATCAACAGTTGATTTCTGTATGTCTTGGAAATAGGGAGAAGAACCTATTTATACAAGTCATTGATCATAACCCTCGTCTATCGTGGGAAGTGGAGGAAGTAGAGTGATGGAATAGTGGGGTCATGTTAGTGTCACACGATCAGTCTTTGCCCACTTCTCCCATCATCGCTAACCGTCCATGCCTCCTGACACGTTCTTGTGATGGCGCATTGCACGCTGCACGATGTAAACCGCCAGACCAATATCCCAGTAAGTATCCCCCAGTTTGTGACATGCTTGATGTCTCGAATGAGTGGATCGTAGGACTCACTGGAAGTAGCATATGGTGCTAAGTTAAATAACTAAGTTATTTAAGAAATCGATATTTATAAAGTATTGTGTGTATTCTATGCATGTAATACATCAAATATGATCAATATGTATGAAGCATCGCTGTTTTAAGGCTTAACCGAATAAGTCGTGGATTAAGCGTCTTAAAATGTCATCACGTCCAGCCATCTTCGAGTGATCGTTTGGAGGCCGCATGGGCCATGGCCGATCATTCCATGTGGAAGAGTGATGGACGGTGATCACAAGGATGCTTCATTGGTCGTCTATCTCTTAACCTAGGTTGTCCGACCAAGCTAGACAAGTTGGACGGACGAGATGGTTTATGACCCTTATTTACGACCGTTGATGGATTTTTTAGGGTTTTAGGAGGTGTGCAAGCATCACTTCTATGCTTGACCGAATCTGAGCTTGGGCGCAAGTTTTGGTGGGCCGACCAGGCATGCGTGTAGACGGCCTGCCGGTGTATACACCCATACCTCTTTGTCTCATGAAGGTGCGATCTAGGCCACTCAATTTGACCGGCAAAGGTGAGTGGTCGTGATCGATTTTCGGCAGAAATCCATCTCCGCAAAGGATTTGGAAGCCGCCCAACATGCCACTTTCGGGCGCGCGTTTCGAGGTCGTCGAGTCCTATTCTGCCTAGGCCGACCATCTCCACGCAAAGGTGGGCCCATGGTGATCATGTTGACATGCTTGAGACCTTTTAAGTCTATATCTACACCCCCCATCTAACCTTGCGAAGATGGATGGTCGTGATCGAACTGCGACAGTTATGCAGCGCCGCAAACCCTAATTAGGGTTTTAAAACAGCCACGCACACACGACTTCCACCAAACGGTTTCGCAAGTCATGCTCCCTTTTTAGAGGGACCGATTGTGTGGGGACCACGTTGGGCCGACGGCGAACGTGTGTGTACTTCTCTAATGGTATTAGGCGCAATCTAAGCCATCCAAACATGCTAGTGAAGTTGGATGGTTGTGATAAATTTAAGACATTAGTGGAATTTTCGTGACGCTTACAAAGCATCACACCAGCCATGTTTCGGGCATGCGACTGCATGACCACGCCGTGAGAAAACCGATCAGGTAGGGATAGAGTGGGCCCGTCAATGTGCGTGTTAGCGCCCCCTCCATCTTTCATGATGCGATCTAAGCCGTCCAATCAAGCTAGTGAAGTTGGACGGTCACGATCGTTTTGAGACTGTTTTAAGCAGTCCTGCTCGTTCGAACTTCTTCCAAAAGCGGCGCTTAAAACATATTTACACTATGGTGGGGTAGGCATTAGCTTAATTGTTCTAGCATTTGAACTGCCCCTTCCTAGCACACAATGGTTACACTATGGTGGGGTAGGCATTAGATGGTGACAGTTCAAATGCTAGAACAATTAAGCTAAAGTGAATACATATTTACCGTCATATTCCTCAAACGTGTCGGAGCTGGTTGAACCGTTCCTTTGATACCCAATGGTCTTTTCCGATATTGATTAGGGTTTGGAAGAAAGCACGACTTGGTTGGTATTGAATCCTTATCCATCGGGTAAACTTCGCCGCAGCCGCCTTTAGTCTTATTTTAGGGTTTCCTCGACATATATGTATGTGTAGGGATCTTGAACTTTTTTTACGTTTTGGGATAGGATTTTCTTGCAGAAAACTCTATCATGTCAAATAACAGTAGATCGTCTTCTTTATATCATCCAGGGTCTTATATTAAACGTGCACGAATTGCATCCCAGTGTGAACCTGAGATTCATGATGAATACCCTTCTCGTGTTCTTCGAGTTAAGAAGATCCTGCCGGTTCGTTCCTCTTCTTCCTTTTCTTTTCCGAACAGTTACTTGTTCTTCATGATCATGCGAATAATCCTCCTTTTTTGCAGAGATACCCTACTGGAACATGCATGATGGTCATCGCCGACGATGACTTAACCAGTCCTCTTCCTTCAAATACAAACACGCCTACCCCAGTGGACCTTGAAGATGCTGATCTGGGTATCTCGTCTTACGAATACCCCAACGCAGTCTTTTATTCGATATCCGCATGAAATGCCTATCTTCAAGCTACAGAGCTGTCGGTGGATTCTTAGTGCGGAAGGAGTTTGTGCCTTTATACACAAAGGTATGAAGAAAGTATGGCCACATCGCAACCAGGAACGTAGTTCGGCACTGTTCATCTGCTTTGGTCACCTCGGTAAACTTCCTTCTTCCCATGATTGCTGAGATGGAGAACATCTCTATTCGCAACGTTGCTGAATCAAACCTTGAAAAGTGGGAGAACATGGTATCTACCTGCGAATCCATGGAGTTCAACGTGGGCTGATTGCGGCAGCGTGTTGACACCATCAAGGTTGATCGAGCTGGTATCCTCGTGAATGTAGTTCCCGCTGCGAAAGCTATCTTGGAGGAGGAGAAGGCTCTGACTGCGGAATCAGAGAAGGTGGAGCAGGAAGTTCAAAACTTGAGGAATAGGACGGAGAGATACCAAACTAGGTTGAATATGATGCTTTCAAGGAACTACAATCTGCTGGATGGCCTCTTCTAAGCCACGCTTCCTTATTGTCAATTTTTTTTTAACATTCTTGAGAAATGAATTGCACATTCTTGAGAAATGAATTGCATTGGTTTTTTGGTAGATGGATAAAGTTTTTCCATTAACGTTTCTGAATAAATTGATGATTCAAATATGCAATGAATGCCTGTATTGTCATGTCATGGGACAGTAGCGGGACAATGATCAATCATGGTATGCCTTGAGCCATTTTTCGTTAATGACTGCTTCTAACTTGCCTCCATCCACCTTAACGATTTTGTAGTAGCCGGTACTGTAAGCCTTGGTAATCATGTAGGGACCTTCCCACTTCGGAGAGAACTTTGGCGCATACATGTCTTGCTGGATGTGTTTGGCCGTCTTCAAGGCTAAATCTCCTACTTTAAAAACTCGTGGCTTCACAGTCTTGTCATATGCCATGGAGATCCTATTTCTGTACACCTGAGTACGTTCCTCTTCCTTGCTTCTTATGGAATCCAGAGTGTCTAACTCAGCGATTCTGGAGTTAGATGCTTTAGCCTCGTTCCAGTGGACCCCACTTGCTGCTGCAATTCTGGCTGATGGGATCTTGATTTCTGCTGGGAGGATCGCATCCGCACTGTAAACAAGTGAATATGGAGAAACCCCGATGGAACTTCTAGGTGCCGTCCGACACGCCCATAGCGCCATCGGCAGTTGTTCGTGCCACTCTTTGGGATTGTCGTGTACTGTTCGGCTGAGAATCCGAAATAACGTTTTTTTGGTGCTCTCAGACTTCCCATTCCCTTGAGGATAGTAGATGGTGGAGAAGATCTGTTTAATTCCATATTCTTCAAGCAATTCTCGTTCCTGTTTGTTGGCAAAGGAGGTGTCGTTATCAGTGATAATATGCTTAGGCACGCCAAAACGATAGATGATGTACTCCTTAATGAAAGCTGCAATCGTTGCCCCCGTAGTCCCTCGTAGAGGAATATCTTCAACCCATTTGGTGAAGTACTCCGTCGCGGTTATGATATACTCGTGCTGCTTCGATGATGGCGGATTGATCTTCCCAACAATGTCAAGTCCCCAGCTGTAAAACGGCCATGGACTGCTTATCGAGTGTAAAGGAGTGGAAGGTGTGTGAACAAGGTTCCCATGAATTTGACACTTGTGGCAGCTTTAAACAAATGCAGCTGCATCCTCCTCCATGGTCGGCCAATAATATTTCTCGTGTATCTGGAGAAGCAGTTTCCTCTTCCCTTGATGTTCCCCTTCATGCATCTCTTTCAACATGGTTGGAATTTCTATCTCGGCCAGGCATCGTAACAGATCGCATCCAAAGCTTTTGCGATACATGATCCCCTCGTGAAATACGAATTCCCCTCGTGAAATAAGAACCATTTCACCCTTTTTTTCATCTTGACAGCCTCCTTTGAGTTTACTCCGTCGCGGAGATAGCTAATATACGGCTCCCTCCAGTCCCCAGCATGACTTATGCTGAAAACCACCAGTTGGTGTGGCTGCGCTTGACAATTTGAACAAGACTTTCGGAGTAGCCGAGATTGAGTCTCCATTTCTGTCCAGTAATAGCCTAAGCGTTGAAGACGTCGATAGAGCGTTACCACCAATGTTTGTCCACAAATTTCATCGTGAACGTGGTTAAGCTGCAGCTGTGCTTCATCATCTCTGATACATCTTGATAGGGAACCATCCGGGTTCCGATGATATAGCACACCATGAAGCATGAAGAAGCTTTGCAAGGTTTTGAGACTGACCTAACTTGAGAAAGCGAGCTACTAAGCTCCTGGATGATTGGAGTCCGCCAGTCGCAGGTTCTAGTGTCTTTGCATTGTGAAAGCCACGTTGATTCTACCGTTTTTCTCTTCAACGTCAGGGTTTCTTCTAAACCTTCGAACTGTAATTTAGAAGCCAGCGTTGCTAAGCAATCGGCGTGTCTGTTGTTGCTGCGGACGACATGAGTTATAGTTGCATCAGCAAAGTAGTTTAGTAACCTATGTGCTTCGGGTCAGTATGAATCCATGGTTACCTCCTTCAATGTATATACTCCATTCATCTGATTAACCAGTAGCTTAGAATCACCTCTTATTTCCTGACATGTGGACCTAGCTTGCTTGGCTAATAACAGTCCTATGAGGAAGGCTTCATACTCTGCTGAATTGTTAGTACATTTAAAATCTAGCTTGAAGGAGTGTGAGAAGACTTCACCGGTCGGAGATACTAGGACTATGCCTGCCCCTCCAGTGTTATTTCTAGGAGTGGCAGAACCGTCGAAATATAATAGCCATGATTCTTCTTCGACAACGGAGATATCTGGAAATTCTCCAGGAAGATCCTCACGTAACGCAGTAGTGCCTTCCCCAAGGAATAATTCTAGTAAATTTGCAACTGCTTGTCCCTTGATAGCTCTAGGTTATGTACATGTTATGTCTAACTCCTACATTTGGAGGAGCCACTTAGCTGACCTTCCCATCATGACTGGTTTTGAAAGCAAAAACTTCGCAGGATCAAATTTAGATATGAGTACCACCTTGTTGGACAGCAGGTAATGTCTGAACTTCTGAATGGAATGAATCAAGGCTAAACATGCCTTCTCCGCTTTGGAGTATCTGAGTTCAGCATCTCTCAATATTCGGCTGACATAATATATAGGATGTTCGATTCCCTAGTCATCTTCTTGAGCAAGCAAGGCCCTGACGGCGGTATCACTGAAAGCGGTGTAGAGACATAGCGGTCTTCCTTGGACGGTCGACTTCATGATGCCTAGAGATGACAATATTCGCTGAATCTTTCGAAACGCTTCATGTTGTACTGCGGTCCAAACGAAGCTTGCTCCTTTCTTCAGCAAGGGAGTGAATGAAGCAACAAGATGGGCTAGACCAGGTATAAAACGTCGAATGTAGTTCACCTTTCCCATGAAGCTTTGTAGTTCCTTCACAGTTAGTGGTGGCGGCATCGTGAGGATAGCTTGAGTCTTGGATGGGTCCACCTTGATCCCTTCATCAGTTACCTGGAATCCCAGAAATTTTCCCGAAGAAACGCCAAAAGCGCATTTCAAAGGATTCATCTTCAATTTGTATTCACGGCACATCTCAAACACTTGTCTCATGAATCCTGTGTGATCTGCCCGAGCTTTTGATTTGACTACTATATCATCCACGTAGTCTTCAACTTGCTTATGCATCATGTCATGGAAGATTGCCGTCATAGCGCGTTGATACGTTGCGCCGACATTCTTCAAACCAAAAGGCATAACAGTATAGTAAAAATTTCTGAGAGGAGTTCGAAAAGATGTCTTACTTGCATCATGCTCATACATCCTTATCTGATTGTAACCGCTATATCCATCCATGAAGGAAAACATGACATGCCCGCTGGTGGCATCTACTAACATGTCGATGTTAGGTAGAGGAAAATCGTCCTTGGGGCAGCATTTATTCAAGTCTCTGAAATCCACACAGCACCGGATCTGTCCGTTTTTGTTTTTTACTGGAACCACATTAGCCAACCAGGTCGGATGATGAATGGGTTTAATGAATGCAGCAGCTAGCAACTTCTAAATCTCAGTCTTGATTTGATCTTCCACCTCGTGCCTGAATTTCCCCGGAGACTGCTTGATCGGCTTGGATCCAGGTATGACATGTAGATGATGGGTGACCAATTTTTCATCTAAACCGGGCATTTCGTCATACGTCCAAGCGAATATGTCTTGGTATTCTTTGAGAAGTTGCACGAGCTTCGTTCGCTCATCCGTGGACAAAGTTGAGATGATGGAGATAAGCCTGGGAGATTCTTCATCCTCAATATTAACTATTTCGAGCTCATAAGTCGTGGAGTTGGTGCCTTCTTGCAGCTATCGTGGAGCATCCAGCACCTCTTCCTGTGGCTCATCATTTTTGTAGCATTCCATTGGAAGGAGAGACTGGGCATCAGTCTCCCCTGCTAATTGCTAACAACGGCGGCAGTACACAGTTTTCCCTTTCTGATCACGTCTCGCCACAAAAGTTCGCTCCCTCTTCGTGTGAACGTGGGTCGCTGCTTCACCAGGTGAGGGAGAACGCCTTGTTAGCGAAGATGCATCGTGGGGCTTGGCCCTCAATGAGAGTCGGTCCTCTTCATGGATTGACGCCCACGTGGGGAGTGGGATGCAATGAAGTTTGTCTGATTCCTCCCGCGGAGCTTCTCTTGGTTCAAATAACTCCATTCCACATATTGGTGTGTAAGGAGACAACGATGCATGAATACGAACGACTTCTTTATTCAGCATAGTCTTCAGGCATTGGTGATACGTCGAAGGGACAATCCTATTTTCATGAAGCCACGGTCTCCCTAGTATCATATGGTAGTCCTGCTCCTTCTCTATGACTTCGAATTTCACCTTTGACTGAACGGGTACTACAGATAAATTCAGATCGACGTACCCGTATGTGTTGGTTTGGTTTCCTTCAAAGTCCGTCATCGTGGTAGGCCGTCGCACGATCTTGCTTGAGCGGACCTTATCCGTCTTGAGTGTCTTGAGATTAATCACATTCGAAGATGCTCCTGTGTCGATGAGGGCCCGCTTGAACTCTGAATCCTTGATGCGCGCAGTAACATGTAGGGCCCGGTTGTGACCCTCTTCCGCCATCATGTCTTCTTCTGTAAATGTAACATTATGCACAGATGTCTCTGATGTGTTTGAGACTCATGGACGCAAAGGAGTTAAATGCACGTCCAAGGCTATCCGGTTAATTGCAACAAACGTCTCCCCCCGCTGATTCTTCGAGAGATGTAAAAGTTCGCACAAACTTTCCACTAGAGAAGCTGCTTCCTGATCCACTGGCCTCCGGTTCATAGTGAAACTGTTGATTTGAGGAGGATCAGTCCCCAGTGCAGAAGTCTCCATGATAGGACCGCTCATCTCTGATGTCATCTTGATGAGGATATCGAGTATGCCGTTTATCGTTTCTTTGATCAGGTCCATGTTCTTCATGTGAATCTCCTGAACCCGTGCTAACTCGATCAACGTTGGGATTCTTCCGGCTATACCATCAGATATACCATTGGGAAGGGGGGTATCACCATTGGAGGAACTTCGACCAGGATTTGAAGCTATTGGGGCAGTCCCAAGACCAACCATTTTGAAATCAACCAAATGAGATTGTTTATTGAAGAAATTGACTTCGCAGCCGAGAGATTAATCTCCCACTGAGGTCGCCAACTGTTTACGGGTGAAAACTGTTTCTGCGGTTTTTGGTAAATTTGGGTGTGTGTGGATGAGAAACGAATCTAAACAAATGCGCTGCACAGGAGTGCTTTCTGATTCGAGAGATCAATCTATACAATTCTGGCCTAAACCAAGAAATGGCCGTTCCAGACTTGTTTCGGTCACAAAGTGAAGGAGATGGGGTTGATCTTAGGGAGGGAAGTGAAGAAGGTGTTGATATTGTGAAGGTGTTGGTTGTTTATGACTTGTATCAGAATATCGAACTGGCTTGCAATAATGTAAGCAATCAGCTCTGGGTATTTGAATATGTTGTATCAACACTTGATATCTGTCTGTCTTGGAAATAGGGAGGAGAACCTATTTATACAAGTCATTGAGCATAACCCTCATCTCTCGTGGGAAGTGGAGGAAGTGGAATGATGGAATAGTGGGGTCGTGTTAGTGTCACACGATCAGTCTTTGCCCACTTCTCCCATCATCGCTAACCGTCCATGCCTCCTGACACGTTCTTGTGATGGCGCGTTGCAAGCTACACGATGTAGATCGCCAGACCAATACCCCAGTAAGTATCCCCCAGTTTGTGACATGCTTGATGTCTCGAATGAGTGGATCGTATGACCCACTGGAAGTAGCATATGGTGCTAAGTTAAATAACTAAGTTATTTAAGAAATCGATATTTATAAAATATCGTGTGTATTCTATGCATGCAATGCATCGAATATGATCAATATATATGAAGCATCGCTATTTTAAGGCTTAGCCGAATAAGTCGCGGATTAAGCGTCTTAAAACATCATCACGTCCAGCCATCTTCGAGTGATCGTTTGGAGGCCGCATGGGCGAGCCATCTCATGGCCGATCATTCCATGTGGAAGAGTGACGGACGGTGATCTCAGGGATGCTTCATTGGTCGTCTAGCTCTTAACCTAGGCTGTCCGACCAAGCTAGACAAGTTGGACAGACGAGATGGTTTATGACCCTTATTTATGACCGTTGATGGATTTTTTAGGGTTTTAGGAGGTGTGCAAGCATCACTCCTATGCTTGACCGAATCCGAGCTTGGGAACAAATTTTGGTGGGGCCGACCATGCATGTGTATAGACGGCCTGACGGTGTATACGCTCATACCTCTTTGTCTCATGAAGGTGCGATTTAGGCCACTCAATTTGACCGGCAAAGGTGAGTGGTCGTGATCGATTTGCGGCAGAAATCCATTGCCGCAAAGGATTTGGAAGCCGCCCAGCATGCCACTTTCGGGCGCGCGTTTCGAGGTCGTCGAGTCCTAGTCTGCCTAGGCCGACCAGCTTCACGCAAAGGCGGGCCCAGGGTGATCATGTTGACATGCTTGGGACCTTTTAAGTCTATATCTACACCCTCCATCTAAGCTTGCGAAGATGGATGGTCGTGATCGAACTGCGTTATGCAGCGCCGCAAATCCTAATTAGGGTTCTAAAACAGCCACGCACACATGACTTCCACCAAACGGTTTGGAAAGTCATGCTCCCTTTTTGGAGGGACCGATTATGTGGGGCCCATATTGGGCCGATGGTGAGCGTGTGTAATTCTCTAATGGTCTTAGGCGCAATCTAAACCATCCAAACATGCTGGTGAAGTTGGATGGTTGTGATCAGTACATTGGTGGAATTTTCGCGACGCTTGCAAAGCATCACACCAGCCATGTTTCGGGCATGCGGTCGTGGCTGCATGACCACGCCGTGAGCAAACCGATCAGGTAGGGATAGAGTGGGCCCGCCAATGTGCGTGTTAGCGCCCCCTCCATCTTTCATGGCGCGATCTAAGCCTTCCAATCAGGCTAGTGAAGTTGGACGGTCACGATCGTTTTGAGACTTTTTTAAGCAGTCCTGCTCGTTCGAACTTCTTCCAGAAGCAGCACGGCCATCCTATTAAGGCTGGCGTTTTCAGCATGCCGGGAAGTAAAACGTGATGTTCGACCGTCCATGGCATAAATAGGCCCGCTGGTGGTCATCAAGGTGGTAGCCTGCTCCTGCTGAGGATTGTCTAGGCTGGTTAAATCATGCGGTCAACCTGCGTGGTCGTGATCATTTCTGAGACTGATACAGTCAGTCCAGTTTAAATATGATCAATCGGGCTAATATAAACACATCGAGAGATGTTGCCTATACGGGTATTTCGTGCATGCCTCATTATTGATACTTGGATATTCAGGTTACTCTATCAGGAGCAACACTCAGTCATCATGCCGCACCAATAGTGAGAGTTCCCGGGAACAACACATGAAATACTAGACGAACTATGCATTAATTAATAATGCTAAAAAATCATAGAATATTAAGGATTATTACTACATGCTCCGTTCTAGGTGAATTTTGTGTATTTAATTCACAGAATATTTGGGATTGTTGCCACATGCTCCATTTTTGGTGAATTAATAAAGTGAAGAAGTATTCATCACTTATCAAATAACTTTATCCTCTGCAGGATGTCAGCGTATTAAGTTTGGCCTTTACAATTTTATCCTTGAACCAAAATCCACCATCAACACCTGGAAATTCCAATTACTGATTAATAACAGTAGAAAGTATAGTTATAAATGATTATGCTTCAAGTCAATGACTGAGGCATATTTAAGCTCATTTATATAAAATGATAAATTGAAAGATAAAGAGATAAGATGTCCCCTGTTATGGACAATATTTGCAAGCTACATCATGAGCTTGGAGAGCCCGGATGCACTGTTATGACCGATCCGAGATGAATGCATTGAGCATTTAAAGCATTTTAAGCAAATTATTTCATGATAATTTATTATGAATGGCATGTGTATGCTAGATGGAATGAGCATGTTTCTCATTTTGTAAACGTCATTATATACAGTAAGATAATTCTTTTGACTATCATATGCAAATGCTTATCATTCATGGATTGGCAACTTAGAGCTTATATCATAATCAAAATGAAATGAAATGCAGCAGTGGCATACTATTCCGTAATAGCAAGTTGGCGTTGCTCATTCAAAGGCGAGCAATTCTAATGTGTTATAACGATGCTAAAGTTGATTTCTAAAGCACTCGATTCACCTGTGTGATTTCTATCTAATTCTCGTAATAAGGTGTCGCTTAGAGTAATACTTCATGCGATTTTAGATTATTCATTATTATACAAGTATGTATAAAGTTAAGTCTTCGAGACTAGAGATACTCAGTCTGTTTAAGCTAGATAGTTGCTTAGTGGATCGTGTCCGTCGTTTCTTTGCATTGGAGACTTATTCCGGCCCCTGCGAACTTCAATTGAAGGTTAGTAACCATTCATAAAAAGTTGAAGACAAGTTATCATGTCTTAATTAAAAATGTTAACAGTAATTGTGAACTGTAAGCGAACACATGTAGTTTTTATAGTATGCTAGATTGCATTTGACTATTTTAGAAGTGATGCAACATAATGAATTTTAGAAATAGGGAGATAAGAATGCTCCTGTTTAGCTTATTTCTGTCGAGGTGATCTCGAAACGTGGTGAGTTCCGCGAGCAAGGATGCACCATCGTGGATGTTCCTAGATGAATGCTTTCGCAACATCCGATTATAGGTCTTGAAATGACCATCACAGATAGACACCATAGAGGAGTATCTCTATTCAGCATATTAGTATGTACCTGTTATTAGGAAATGCATCAAATATCTCTTGATTCAAAGCATTAATCATATATTAAGCATTTAGGTATCTATTAATCAAAAGGATGTTTATCCAAGCATTTAGCTATTGGAGATCAAAGCATGTCATGTATGCAAGACGAAAAGCAGACTAAGACAAGAAGGTGTGTCATCCGAGTTACTGCTTGGAGATGGACTGATGAGTCCAAATAGCAGTCCGAGCTGACTGCTCATTGACTGCACGATCTTAATCGCGTTGACTATCTTTCGCCTCTCATACGATGGGTTGGACTCCATCGTGCTCCCAATTGGGCTGTCCGAGTCACTTGTGGTCCGATGACTGGTGAGTCCGAGATCTTGCTCTGACTGGCTCCCATCTGGCTCCCATCGTGTGGATTGTTTCTGCAAGGGCTGACGGGAGTTGCCTGTCCGATCCAATCGTGAGGATCTGTCCGAGATGGCTGCTCCGAGATAAGCTGCTCGGATATGAACTTGTGATAAGTCCGTGTAAGTCCGAGTTCATTCTCTGGTTGAACATCATGTGAGTCCGAGTAGATCGTTCTCTCGTCTGATATCCATATGCGATCAGAGTTCATGCTTCTTGACCGATGACTTGGGTAATCCGAGCTCTGGTTGTCTCTCATCATGCTGGTTGCTTTGCCAGTACGAGATGGTTGCTCTGACTGAGCTTGTCTGATATGGATTGAGTCCGAGCTCTGTTGAATCATCGTCGTCGTGCTGATGGTTGCATCTAGTTGGGTTGTACGAGATGGTCTCGAGGTGGTCACGACGGTGGTGAATCATTCCGATGTGATTTCGTACACCATTGTTTTTTTCTGGGTTGAGCTGAACGAGATGGTCTGTCCGATTGGGTTAGTAGTATCTCCTCGAGTTGGTCTCGAGATGTGTAGACGTGAACTGCTCCGATGTGGGCTGAGCTTTGCCATTGTCCGACCGAGATTGGTTCTCTGGACTGAGCTGCACGAGATTGTCTATCCGAGAGGATCGACAGCATCTCCACGAGTTGGTCGTGAAGTTATGATAGCCTGTAATCGTTAACTGTTGTTGCTGTTCCGATGCAACCTCGCCGATCACCATTTTTCTGAAACAACAACTTAATCAAGTGAGCAATCACGATATTAACAAACTCGTCCTGTAATTGCTACGTAATTCAGCACAACGAGATAAAGAAGGAAAAAAACGCAAATTCAGGCTAAGATATTCAGGCGTTCTCTGAGCTCGTGATGCTGATGATAGTCTTGGTCGTGAATCATTCCGACATAGCTCTTGTGAGGCAGGTAGGGCTGAACATGGTTTCGGTTTTCCGCTGGAACCGGACCAAACCAGACCAATTAAGAAGAAACCAAACCGAACCATTTACTAATGGATTGGTTACGGTGTAGAAAGTGGAAAACCGATAGTGTTGGTTTTGGCTTGGTTTGACCTCTAAAACCGAACCAAAAACCATTGGAAAACCGATTAATTTTTAAACTTAGTTTCTACCGTCGATTTACAAGTATTAGATTCTACCCATTGATTTAGAGGATAAATAGAAACCCTAAATCTAATATTTCATTATGATACTCTCCCTTTTTCTCTTTCTCCTTCTCTCAGCCGCCTCCCTTCTCCACCCCCAACTACAACTGCTGCTACTCGACTTTTTTCTTCCCGTCTTCCTTTTTTTTTATTTGTCAATAACTAAATTAAGATATATTATATATCTTCTTTTGATCTCTAGAATTAGAGTAAGCTTTAACTATTCTTGATATTTTTATTTTATTTTATTTTTGTCTGTATATTTGTGTAAACCAATACTATCGGCAACTACGATTTTTTTATCTGTAAATTTGTGTATTTTTTTTTTTTGGTTTGACATAATTATTGGTTAACCAAAAACCACTGGGACAAACCGAAACCAACTGGAACCATTTGGAAACCGAACCAATGGTTAATGGATTGGTTTGGTTTAGATTTTTAGAAACCAATAGTATTGGTTTCGGTTTTGGTTTGGCTAGAAACCGAACCAAAACCGACCATGAACAGCCCTAGAGGCAGGACGATGAGAACTAGTGACTGACTTCTATTGGCCAACACTATGCAGCTTTGAAGCTCTCTTCTCTGAGTGGTTGCTCCGATCTTATTTGTGTAGCTTCTTCTATCGTCGTGGTACAGCTGCAATCAGCAAATCGTTTGGGTGATTAGTCGATACGAAGACCCAAATTAAATCTTATCATATGAAGAACGAGATGTATCCTCAATAGTTCATTCAATTTCATTCTCAGATGAAACCTAAATCAGGTTGAAATCAACCATATTTTACTGCTTTTCAGAGAAAACCCCTAAATGGGTTTGAAGAATAATGTCTACTAATTGTAGATCTGTAAACAAAAATCATTTTCAGTAAAGATTTTGAAATAAAATCAGACTTGTATTGAAGAACAAGCCATAGTTTTTGTAATACATTTTTCTGAAATTTTTGTTCTAAAATCCCGTAGATCTAAAAATTAAGAACGAGATAAAGAAATGAGAAGAGAAAAGATTTCGTTTCATGGTAGAAGTTCTTCTCATTTCAGCGTCTGATGAGGCTTTTCTTCGTATTCTCCGCCGCAGCATCTTCGCCTCTTTTCTCTTTTATTTTTCTTAACCGTTGTTTGGAATCGGACGAGACACCTTGTTGTCTGAAGCCCTTGTATCTTTGACAAAAATACCCCTGAAACTCTTGGATCTCTACTGGATCTATAAGGAAACTTGCTGGTAACCAAGTAATGATCTTCTCAGGGACTAGGTTGGATAAATCCATCACTCTAGTCCCTGTTTTTGCGCCAAAATGTAGTAGCATCTTTTCTGATGCCTACACCCAACCCATGATGATCTTAACCATCAAAACATATATCAACACATAAAAGAAGATAAAGTGCAGGAAAGTAAAGGAAAACACAGATCTTTTTACGTGGTTCGGTCTCTTGAGACCTACATCCACGGATTTCACTATGATGTGAAGTGTTTACAAGTTTCTCCATTAGAGAGGCTCTCATGGAGCTCTAAGGAAGAAGAAGGAGGAGGCTAGCCTTTGCTAACAGGACCATTCCAAAAAGATTCCCCTAACCCTATTTCTCTTTCTCTTTTATACGGTAGGTGGTTACAACAATTACAAATACGCCCTTAGGGCTGACTAGATAGGATAAGACTAGGTGGTTGGGTGTACATAGTGTATTTGGTAGTAATGTAGTAGGATGCTACGACTTCTAATCTTGCGCCGCGTAGCGAGCTCATATTTTTCCCTCACACTTTTAGCTATGGTAGGCTATAAATCAACTTATAGTTTTGATCACTAACATTGACAAACATGCTTGAGATAGCAATGCATGCGAGTTCAACCGTGCAATGCTCTAACAATCTCCCCCTTTGTCAATTTTAGTGACAAAAAACTATCAATACATATGGAATACAAAAGATAAATAAATTAACTTTTGTAGCTCCTATTCCACATGTCTAATCTTCAACATTACTCGAAATCTTCGTCACTTCCAAGTACTCCAATGATCCCAAAGGTTGTAAGTTTAGCATCATCGTTGTAGAAAATCCGTAGATATAACAACGAGAAAACAACAGTTCTCAATCATTGTTATACAGTATCATAATATCATTACACAATGTCAAAGTTCAATTGTATCACAACTTCAACAACAATACTATGGTGATATGTATCACTCGCCCTTAGTCAATACTCCATCTCACATGGAAACCACTCCCCCATACATAATGATCCGAAAACCATATGTATTTGTAGTGTGAACTATATATTAATTATCCCCCCTTTTTTTCAATAAAAATTGGCAAAAGTACAAGAACGGGATCCTAATGATATTTCCGAAAGAGACATTTCAAGACCAAAAGAAATAAACACACATCATCTTATTTAGATGCAATCATATAGCCTAAGCTAATAGAATTCATCAAGGAGTTTATTAAGATACAAGATAACCCCTAAAATATTCCACAACCGCACTCCCCACAAAGATTTGGCAATTAAGCACAAGTTCAATTAAGAACTCTCCCCCATAATATGTCATTCCAGAAAGAACAAAAAGAGTGACCTTAATTTCGAAAGAAAAGAAGGATTTCTTTGGACATAACAAATCACATACAAGTATGAATTTGAATCCAAAAACTAAAATTAAATTAACCACAAAAGAATCTGTGATTAATTTAACCGAAAGTGCTCAACATAAGAAAACTTATGGGCACACGAAAATACTCAATTAGATTAATCACAAGAGAACCCATAATTAATCTAATCGGAATACATAACCAAACTAATCACACAAGTAATCAATTTAATTGTCATATTGTTATGCTCGACATAAGAGAACTTATGGAGCAATAACTAAATAACCAAACAAGATGATTAATTTAGTTCAATATGCTCGACATAAAATACCTCACAGAACAACAACAAAGCTAATAATCAACTTGGTTGTTTAGTGTTCAACATAAGATACATTACGGAGCCTCACAGTAATACATAAAATATGGATCAGGGAAGATCAATACGGCGGAATACACAAGGATTCATTCTATTTTCCATCATTATTCGCATAAAGATATTCAATAAACATAATCCTTGCAAACAAAAGATTTTAACCTATCTTCCATCAATAATTGACAATATATGCTTAACTTTTGTATTTTTTCAAAAGTCCATTTATTCTTTTATCAATACATGCATATCGACATACGAAAGACTTTACTTTTGGCAAGATATGGGACAATAATAGTTCACGGACGCAAACACACATATCCAATAACAATATTGCAATATATAAAACCATAAAGATTAATACTGCAAAAATCATCTTCCAAACCAATTTAGAATTTAAACCAATAAATCTAAAAACATGAAGATGAAAACGTTGGACATAGCTATGTGTACTCACAATAATGGCTATTCCAAACTCTAGTTATTCTTCTAAACAAAACAAGAAAAATAGAAGATTTACTAGGCAATCTAAAAGAAAATCAGAGTTCGTTGAGAACCTCATATCTTTCAATGAATCCATCAAAGAAGGTGTCATTGATTTCTTTTATTCTCTTGACCATAGAAACGCCATCTTCGTGAGTTAGAACACCAAATTTACGATCAACAACCCTGGCAAGCTGTCTAGCCTTGACACATGATGAGCCTCTTTTGATTCCGTATCAGAGTATTCTGATTAGCAAGGATTTTGGCCTGACCATCCAAGAGTTGGTTTATTTGCAGTAAAAAATAGATTTGAAAACTCGACATTTGAATCATTCTGAAAATGAATTGAATCCTTGACAGAATCATCAATCCAGGAGTTGTGATCCTTTCTTTCAAGCATCTTCTTTAAAACAAGCTCTTGAATTGACTCACGTCCTTGATTGTCTTCCTCCATATTAAGATGCACAATCTCTTGAGATTTTGCAGAGTTCTCCATATAATTTTTTGTTAGGGATGGAAAAACACAATATAGAATATTTATATATGTGTTATGCAAACAGGAGAAGGAAACTCTTGTTTTTGGAAACCCTATGAACTAAAGAAGGGGACGCGAACGTTTGCGGACAGGTTAGCACAAAACACAATCAAAAATCAAAAATAGTGTACAATATACTTGAGCATTCTTCAATGATTTATCCTTACACCTCTCAAGTTAGAAGCAAGGAAAAGAATACCTGGAGTTAGGTGGTAGAGTGAAAATTAATCCCACTATGATCATCGAGAGAGAATTTGTACATACCATTTGACAGTTTGATTTTTGTGTTTTTCTTCTTCTTTCGGTTGACATTTATCCCAGAAGAATAGGACACAGCTTGTTCAGTATATCCGTCAAACATCTTTCTCTGAGGACTAAATCTAGGACCTCTTGCAATTGGTTCAAGAGGATAAGAATAGACCTGAATCCATTTTCTAGACTTAGATTTACCAAAAACATTCTTATAAACACAGGGAATACTTTCATCAGTAGTACAAGGATTTATTCGACTAGAATCCACTTGTGCCCTGTAATGACTTCTAGGAAGAAAATCATGTTTATAAGGTTTATGGTTTTCTGTGGGTATATGATTCAATGCAGTAGTCGATCGACTATTTGTTCCATTGACAGTGGAGAGAAGAAAATTACGAAGTTTATAAATTTGTTTCCTTCTGGAAAAACAATGGATAACATAGTGATTCTTTTTCCCACAGAAGGTACAGGTCCGTGGAGGAGAAGCAGAAATTGGCACATGTTTTAACTTCATAGCCATTCGTAAGGATGGCAAGTTATGTAGACCTTCCTTGACACAACCTTCTTCTGGAGGAAAATGCTTCATGTGCTGTAATTCACGAGAATTAGTTTGTACAGAAGAATTTCTCCTTGTGACAGAGTTTTCCTTTTCCAAGGATCTGCACTGTTCATGGGATAGAGAAAGTGAAAAAGCGAGGGTCCAACAACACCACCCAATAAATAGATTAGCAATCTGTATGGACTAACTCCAAAATACTTTGCTAGAGAATCAACTAGACAGTCAGACTCAATCTGGAATAAAGTATCTCAAGGAGTTAATATCTCTCACTTGTTTTGATTTACTCAAGCTAAAACAATAGCGAGTCTTTAAACAAATCCAAGGAATAACTTGGACGGTACCAAAGACCAATGTCAAAGGATCAATCAATATCAATCAATAACCAAAGGTTGGATTTCCAATTGATGATCTTAACGCACAACCTGTATTATTTCAATTATATAAATATAATGCGGAAAAGAAATAACACACACACACCAGAAGTTTTGTTAACGAGGAAACCGCAAATGCAGAAAAACCCCGGGACCTAGTCCATATTGAATACACATTGTATTAAGCCGCTACAGACACTAGCCTACTACAAGCTAACTTCGGACTGGACTATAGTTGAACCCCAATCAGTCTCCCACTGATCCAAGGTACAGTTGTACTCCCTACGCCTCTGATCCCAGCAGGACACTGCGCACTTGATTCCCTTACACTACGGGAAAAATCATCATTGACGACATTGTATTAGCGTTGTAGTACCCCTACAACAACTCTATTTTATGCATTGTGGATGGGGGGTATTGTAGAAAGTCCAATCTTTTCTACAATACTTGACTAAGAGTTGTAAAGGGTGATGTGATTCATGGTTCGACAATATTTTGGCAAAGTTGTGATTCTCTTTCGACTTTTTTTTTAAAAGCCTAACACAACTCTTGCTTGTGTTGTAGGACTATTTTACACAACAAAGGATGTGTATCGTAAAAATATGTAACACAACACTTGTATAAGTTGAAGGTCTATCTTAGACAACCTAGGATGTGTATCGTAGAAATATGTAACACAACACTTGTATAAGTTGAAGGTCTATCTTAGACAACCTAGGATGTGTATCGTAGAAATATGTAACACAACACTTGTATAAGTTGAAGGACTATCTTAGACAACCTAGGATGTGTATTGTAGAAATATGTAACAACTCTTATTACTATTATGAATAAGATTTGCATGACACTTGTTAGAGTTGTAGAATTATGTTGGACATCACCTAGTTATGTCGTAAAGACATTCTTTCACAACCTTAGGTTTGTGTATTTGAAATATGGAACACAACTCTTATTAGAAGTTGTGTGCATATAACTATTTTGAAAAGAAAAATTATAGCTGAAACCGAATTGCCGACAGTATTTGACATTCATAATTTCATATTAACCTGCCAGTGTAACACATTTACATTCATTCAAGTTACCATACCAGTGTTAAACACACACATCCAAAAAATGGCAGTTATATAGATGTTTGTTACAAAAAGTTGACTCCAAAAATATTATGAAGATTAAGATGTCTATGAGAACACTATTCGACAGCATCACTAACATACTTGAACTCTGAAGTCGGCATGTAGACATGAGCATCATCCACATGAGGAGTAATCACACACACAATGTAGGCTCGTCAGTTTAAAAAGTACTTGCAAGGTCATCAGTCCGACAAAGATTTAAACCTTCACCCTGCAAGTGCAAACCTAATGCCAAACTTTAACAAGGCAATCATTTCATTATAGAAAATAGTTAGCATGTTATAATTAGGTGATGAACTTAAGTTTTCCGTTGCCAACACATATCATATCCAACGCATATCATATCCAACACATATCTTATAATGTTAAGGTTAGGCAATATCTTAATAATGGTATTGCCTCGTCTTCAAAACATAAGATTGTGCTTCCGCATTGCTAAGAACTAAGGAGTGAATTGAAAAACAGAGAGGATCCCGGTTGATACAGATAATATTTACAGGATATAACAACAAAAAATTTATCAAAAATGAAAATACGGGGTAGTAACAAACCTTCATTTCTCGCCAGATGCCCCACCCATATTCTCTACTATCTTCTTCAGATCAATTCCACGCATCAAGTTCATTCTCCTTGAGTGGATTTTCAAAATATCCCATCGAGACTACAAGAAGATGTGAAATAAAAATCATGAGACGCTGGCTAAGACTAAATCATGAAAACTGAATCAGAGCACATTATTTACAGAATTTTCAGATTTACAATTTCAGCTACAAAGTTGTTTTACCCAAAAAATCTACTGCTGTAATATTATCAAACAACTAAATGATGGGCATAGAATCATGAAAAAAACAACTATTAATCCCATCACACAAAATCACAATGATTCAGGAGGTGAACACTACTTAAGGTGAACGTATTACATACCTCCTCGTTGGGATTTGGAAACTCAATCTTCCTGTCAATACGTCCAGGCCTTAGGAGTGCTGTATCCAGAATACCAATCCCATTTGTAGCCATCAGAAACTGTAAAAATTACGTATTGAGTTGTAATAAATAAGCACCAAGGAGAAATATCAAACTTTATGCTACAATATTAATCGATTTCCTACGAAGGCCCAACGCATCATAGAACTATTGAGCATACTTTGATCTTGTTTGATTCTTCAAATCCATCCAGCTAATTAAGCAGCTCAAGCATGGTCCTTTGCACTTCACTATCACCATTACCAGTTCCACATTCCATACGAGCTGATCCAATACTGTCAATTTAGTCCATGAAAATGATTGAAGGCGCATGTTCCCTGTCCACGTTAAGAAACATGTACAACTTAAGTACGAGTGATAAAACTTCTTACAAAACTCAACAACATGATACATCACATGAGAGGCAATTTAATCAAACTAAATGGAATCCACGAGTCAGAATTAAAGATAAAACCATGTTTGAGGAAGCATGACTCACCCGTATGGAGGGTATGGCAACCCTTGTTTGTAGATGTATGAAACTGATTGAGTGTAAGTGGGTTTTGTGATGTACGGTCACGAAGACCCTGCACTCCACCGTAGTAGGGAGTTATTTCCCTCATGTTTCCTGTAAGAATAAACCAAACAACAAGGTATATAAGCTTCGACGAAAATATATTTATTTTTTTCTTCAGTTTGTACGGATAAAGTACATGGTTGAACCACAATTATTAATCATAGAAAATTTCATAAGCTTAAAGGCACAAATTAGTAAGAAAAGTGACTCCACCACCCAAACTCAAGGGTAATAAGTCATGTCCAAGGGAATAGAAACTGAAAAAGTAAGAAAACAAAAATCACAAGGGTCTTGAAGAATTATACCGACTGGTTGCGGAGATTGCTGAGACCGGCCAAGCGAAGCTATACATTCCGCTCACCCATTAACCATCATTGCAACTTGTGTTCATAAGCAACATACACATCTTCAACTGCAGATACAACCTCACTGCAAATACCCATTCCAATTCCATTGCAACATCACCTGCAACACCAGCTTGCCATCACCATGGCAGACACCAAAATTGCACTTATACAAATGCCAGCAACAACTTCTTGTATTGCTCATCTGAATTCCATTGCACCCATTCTACACTGCCCTGGCAACTCAGTTTTCTTCAATTCATGGCACCAGCATCTCCAAGTACACACCAGTCCACCAGTTCAGTTCTAAATGCTCATCACTTCAATCACCATCCATGCAGACCTCCACCATTCCTCATACCAACAGGTCCAGTCCATCATCTTCTTCCATCTTTCAGTGTTGTTCTCACAGATAACAACAGAAACAAACCAAACCCATCCTTCTTTCACTGCATACAACAACACAGCACCACCAGAAGCTAATCATAATAAATCACCACTACCATCTGGACTTCATCTTTGTTGTGAATTAACACCACCAACACATTGTTCTTCAGCTCTGCAATATTGCTTACAACTCACACAGCATCACATTCTGGAGCTTCGCCTGTCCTAACCATACATCAAATTCACTCTATTTCGGTTTCACAAACTTAATCCTACTCTTGTTCTTGAGCTCATGACAAATATACCTTCTCAGTAGATGTATCTTCTTCATCTTTTGTTCTTAACTAAACAAATATGAAACCCCCATCGATCTCAACTCCAAGCTAGTCCTCTTTTCCATAAAAACAATTGGTATAAAACACAGCACCACCTTCTGCAATCAAATCCACTACCATCTCTTCTATCTCGGTTCAATTCATCAGCTCAAATTCATTCAAGCCATAACCCATATCTCAATCAAACCCTGGATTTTTTGTTCTTGGCTACAACAACAATCAAATCGAGAGAAACCCCCAACTTTACTCTCAAACCCTCACACCTGAGAATCTTAAATTCTTCTCCTCTGATTCTTCACCATCTTTAATCTTGAGCTCACCTTTTTACTGATTTCAGAACTAACTTGAACCCAATCTTCAGTTTCCTTATAAACTTCGAAATCTAGTCATTAACAGACCCTTAAGCAATCTCCATCAAATCCACAGTATCATCTTAAAAAAACCCTAACTTCCCATGAATATCAACAACAACAAATATGCAAATTCATCCAGATTTGATCCCTAAATCGCATATTACGAATTGAAAGGGGTTCTGATATTGAATCAGTGAAAGAAGAAATCGGTAGCATATTACGAATTAAAGTTGGGTTTCGTTTGATTTAGGGTTTGTAGAAGGTGGATCTGAGGTATTCGATTGATGAGTTTCTGTGACTGAGGTTGTGATGTTTTTCACCGGAAATTACAGATGAGAACTAATATGGGTCGATTCAATCAAGAAATGAAGATGAAGAAGAGGGATTGAGAGAATAAGAGAGGTGTTCTTCGGGGGAGAGGAAGAAAGAGAGAAAGAGATAGAGTTCGAGTGGTTGAGGGAGGGTTTGGTGGGTGAATGAAAATGTTGGACGGACCATATTTTGTTTGATCCACTCATACGGATTGGGAAAATAATTTCACGGTTGAGATTGTTTTTTGGGATGCTCATACGGATTAAGAAGCATGTGTGTTTCTCTTTGTGCTAATACGCACTCATGTATTCGGTTTTATTATCAACCTTCGACACGAAAAAAATTCAAAAAAAAATATGAATAAATTTAGCATATTGTTATCGACATTCTAATATAAAAAAATCCAAAAAATGTATAAGAATGAAGCTGAAAAATAAGAAATGAATTCGATAATTAGTGTGTTTCTTTGTGCTTTTGTGCTTTCTCTTTGTGCTTCCGGTTTGAATTTCGACTAGTTACATAGGTCATGAAGTAATTTCGACTAGTCATACAGGTCATGAAGTAGATTTAGTTCACATTAGTAGCATGATACATCATCGAAATCGATAAATATGAAGCTCAGTGTCGATTCAAACTTCAAATGTGGTATAACGACATACAAACTATGAACCCAGAAGATCTGAGAGGGTTCTGACTTCAAACTTAGCATGATACATCATCAAAATCGATAAATATGAAGCTCAGTGTTGATTCGAACTTCAAATTTTGTATGACGACAAACAAACTATGAATCATGAAGCTTCAGGAGGGTTCTGACTTCAAACTTAGCATGATACATCATCGAAATCGATAAATATGAAGCTCGGTGCGATTCAAACTTCAAATTCGATATAACGACAAACAAACTATGAATCCCTAAACAAACCCTAAACTGTGAAACCTTCGGAATATTCTACGAAACCTTAAAGAAACCCTATTTCTTCATATTATATGCAAACCAGGCTCCGAGATTGAAACCTAGCCGCGAGTTGACTACTCTGAGTCAGAAACTTGGTAAGAACGACGAATCCATCCATTTACATGTAAGATTCCTTCGGAATATTCTACGAAACCTTAAACAAACCATATTTCAGCATATTGTATGCATACCAGGCTCAGAGATCGAAACCTGGCCGCGAGTTGACTACTCTAAGTCAGAAACTTGGTAAGAACGACGAATCCATCCATTTACATGTAAGATTCCTTCGGAATATTCTACGGAACCTTAAACAACCCATATTTTTGCATATTGTATGCATATCAGGCTCCGAGATCGAAACCTGGCCGCGAGTTGACTACTATAAGCCAGAAACTTGGTAAGAACGAGGAATCCATCCATTTACAGGTAAGATTCCTTCAGAATATTCTACAAAACCTTAAACAAACCCTATTTATGCATATTGTATGCATACTAGGATCCGAGATCAAAACCTCGCCGGGAGTGGACTACTCTAAGACAGAAACTTAGTAAGAACGACGAATCTCTCAATTTACAGGTAAGATTCCTTTGGAATATTCTACGAAACCTTAAAGAAACCCTATTTCTTCATATTGTATGCAAACCAGGCTCCGAGATCGAAACCTGGCCGCGAGTTGACTACTCTGAGTCAGAAACTTGGTAAGAACGACGAATCCATCCATTAACAAATAAGATTCCTTGGGAATATTCTACGAAACTTTAAACAAACCCTATTTCTTCATATTGTATGCATACCAGGCTCCGAGATCGAAACCTGGCCACGAGTTGACTACTTTAAGTCAGAAACCTTATAAGATTGACGAATCCATCCATTTACAGGTAAGATTTCTTCAGATATTCTACGAAACCTTAAACAAACCCTATTTGTGCATATTGTATGCATACCAGGCTCCGAGATCGAAACCTGGCCGGGAGTGGACTACTCTAAGTCAGAAACTTTTTAAGAACGACGAATCCATCCATTTACAGGTAAGATTCCTTCGGAATATTATACGAAACCTTAAAGAAACCCTATTTCTTCATATTGTTTGCAAACCAGGCTCCGATATCAAAACCTGGCCGCGAGTTGACTACTCTAATTCAGAAACTTGGTAAGAACGACGAATTCATCCATTTACATGTAAGATTCCTTCGGATTATTCTACAAACCTTAAACAAACCATATTTCTGCATATTGTATCCATGCCAGGCTCCGAGATCGAAAGCTGGACGCGAGTGGACTACTATAAGTCAGAAACTTAGTAAGAATGACGAATCCATCCATTTACAGGTAAGATTCCTTCGGAATATTCTACGAAACCTTAAAGAAACCCTATTTCTTCATATTATATGCAAACCAGGCTCCGAGATTGAAACCTAGCCGCGAGTTGACTACTCTGAGTCAAACATTGGTAAGAACGACGAATCCATCCATTTACATGTAAGATTCCTTCGGAATATTCTACGAAACCTTAAACAAACCATATTTCAGCATATTGTATGCATACCAGGCTCCGAGATCGAAAACTGGCCGCGAGTTGACTACTCTAAGTCAGAAACTTGGTAAGAACGACGAATCCATCCATTTACATGTAAGATTCCTTCGGAATATTCTACGGAACCTTAAACAACCCATATTTTTGCATATTGTATGCATATCAGGCTCCGAGATCGAAACCTGGCCGCGAGTTGACTACTATAAGCCAGAAACTTGGTAAGAACGACGAATCCATCCATTTACAGGTAAGATTCCTTCGGAATATTCTACAAAACCTTAAACAAACCATATTTATGCATGTTGTATGCATACTAGGATCCGAGATCAAAACCTCGCCGGGAGTGGAATACTCTAAGACAGAAACTTAGTAAGAACGACGAATCCCTCAATTTACAGGTAAGATTCTTTCGGAATATTCTACGAAACCTTAAAGAAACCCTATTTCTTCATATTGTATGCAAACCAGGCTCCGAGATGGAAACCTAGCCGCGAGTTGACTACTTTGAGTCAGAAACTTGGTAAGAACGACGAATCCATCCATTTACAAATAAAATTCCTTCGGAATATTCTACGAAACCTTAAACAAACCCTATTTCTCCATATTGTATGCAAACCAGGCTCCGAGATCGAAACCTGGCCGTGAGTGGACTACTCTAAGTCGGAAACTTGGTAAGAACGACGAATCCATCCATTTACAAGTAAGATTCCTTCAGAATATTTTGCGGCTTAGTCACCTGAGCATTTTTTTTGACATTATATTTTGTTTCACAACTCTTATAAATGGTTTTCTTAAAATTAGTATATTAAAGAACCACAAACTTGACAGAACTTGTGATAGTGTAGGAATGGTTAGTGGTGTAGACTTTCATGCAGGAGGCTGAGGATCAAATCCCCCCATCCTCATTTCTTCCAACGTTCTATATTTTTACTTCAACAACACTTATAAGTGTTGTTATGCATTTTTATTAAGAAAAAAAAACAACCAAAACTTGTGAACGGTAAGGATGGTTGATGAGATAGACTTCCATGCAATAGATTCATGTTCGAATCTCCCTTCTAATCTCATTTTTTTCCAACATTCTATATTTTTACTTGAACAACACTTATAAGTGTTGTTATACGTTTTTATTAAAAAAAACAAAAAAAAAACAAAACTTGTGAACTGTAAGGATGGTTGATGAGCCAGACTTCCAAGCAGTAGGTTCATGTTCGAATCTCCCCTATAACACTATTTTTCATCATCATATTTTGGTGTTCTTCAACAACTCTTGTGAAAATTGTGATAGGCTTAGTCACTACCTTTATGGAACAGAGTTGTTATAGCTAAATGTCATCACAACGTTTTTGCTTAAGGAGTTGTCGTTTGTTTTCTTAGCGCAACCCCTTGTTTCCTAAGGGTTGGAAGTGATGATATACGACAACTCTTCCTTTGAAACCAGTTGTAAAACATATGACTTTCTACGATGTTTAGCGAAGAGTTGTAAATCTCCAGTTGTAGATGTATATTTTTCCCGTAGTGTTAGCTGATCTCACCCACAACTAAGAGTTGCTGCAACCCAAAATCGCAGACTTGATAATAAACAAATCTGTCTCGCACTGAAAAGTCTATCAAAGGATAAATCTGTCTTCCACAGAAAAACCCTAGGTTTTGTTCCGTCTTATGATATGAAATCAAGGTGAACAGGAACCAATTGATAATCCGGTCTTATATTCCCGGAGAAAATCCTAGATTAATCAATCACCTCTCAACGATCTTTCTCGACTACACAAGCAGATGTCGAGGAATCACAAACAGTGAGACGAAGATGTTTGTGACTTCTTTATCTTTCCTATCGGAGAACTCTCACGATCTCAAGCCAATCAATAGATTTTACTCGTACGATAGAAGATGCAAGATCAGATCACACAACTACGATAAAAGTAGTAGCGGTTTGGCTTCACAATCCCAATGAAGTCTTTAAGTCGTTAACCTGGTTTTAGAGAAGGAAACCAAAGGTTAAAGGAGAATCGACTCTAGAGAGCGCACTAGTATCACACAGACGTGTGGGGATTAGTTTTGCCCAATGTTAGATGTCTCCTTTATATAGTCTTCAAATCATGGTTTTGCATTAGTTAAAAAGCAATCCATATTCACCGTTAGATGAAAACCTGATTTAGATTCAAGCTAATATTTCTCAACCGTTAGATCGAAAACTTAGCTTGTCACACACACTTGAGATATACGTTTTACTGGGTTTGTGTAAACCGTGCCAAACGTGTACGTGTATGTTGGTTCAACATAGTAACCCAAAAGGTTAACCATATGACCATTTCATATTAACCTTGTTCTTATTCACCATAACTAGTTCAATTGACTCAAATGAACTAGTTAGAGAGTTGTTTAATTGCTATGAGATATTATGTTACTACACAAGACACAATTGAAACAAAGATGATTCGATTCGATTGAATCGGCTCATGAACTTATAGCCACGGTTTGCATAAATCATTCCTTAGTAATTTAAGTTTCATGTTCAGAGCACATCTTTAGATCATAAACACTTAAGTTCAAAAACAACTTCGCGGACTTAAGATAACCGACAGGGTTTTCCAAACTCAGCAGAAAATCTCGGTAAGGAGACTTCCGCCAGTTCGCGGACTAACACGCAAACGAGTTTTTGGAAATCCTAGCAGAAATTCTCGGTAGGAGAACTTCTGTCAGTTCGCGGACTGAGTTCGTGGACTTGGCAAAGCCAATTCCTCCGGTTTCTCTCAATCAACAAAATTCGAAAACTTCGGATTAAATAATAGGACTTATGCACAATGTGTTACCACACAATGATTATATCCATCATTGGTTATATATACCTAAAATCTCATTCCAACCATTGAAACATTCTCAGAGGACATTATTCAGTCGTTATTCACAGACCTTTCTCGTCAGAGCAATTTCCAAAGTAATTGAAACTTTTCATGACTTTCGTCACTAGGTGAAGATAAACCTGATCAAAGCGAAACGCTTTACCAACACACAATTTCGAGATAAAGATAAGTAGAGTATACTCAGCTCGAAATATCAAATGTGTATGATCCAGTCTATATAGCATACGACTTTTGGTCTCATAAGAAGTAGAAGATAGAATAGATAGACTTTTGAGTGATAGATAAGTTCAAGTCTCCACATACCTTTTTGTTTATGAAGTTCCACGGTTCCTTGAGTAGATATTCGTCGTTGTATGATGAATCGTCATGAAGTCCTTGAGCTCAACTACACTTTTCTATCCTAGTCCAAGACTTAACTATAATAGACTAGAAATCAAGACTCATAGTTTTGATCACTAACATTGACAAACATGCTTGATATAGCAACGCATGCGAGGTCGGCCGAGCTATGCTCTAACAATCTCCCCCTTTGTCAATTTTAGTGACAAAACTATCAATACATATGGAATACAAAAAAGATAAACTTTAGTGGCTCCTATTCCATAGTCTAATCTTCAACGTTCCTTGAAAGTTTAGCACCATGGTTGTTGAAGATCCATAGTTATAACAATGAGAGAAATCGAGATTTTCGATCATTATTATACAGTGACATAGTATTATTATGTAACATCAAAGTCCAATTGCATCACGACTTTAACAATAATACTATGGTGATATGTATCACTCGCTCTTAGTCAATACCCCATCTCGATCATGGAAACCACTCCCCCTTACACAATGATCCGAAAACCATATGTATTTGTAGTGTGAACTACATTATTTCTCCCCCTTTTTGTCAATAAAATTGGCAAAGGTACATGAACGGGATCATAATGAAATTTCTACAAGAGACATTTCATAGACTAAAAGAAAAAATACATACCAACTTAATTTAGATGCAACCATAAAGCCGAAGCTAAATGCATTCATCAAGGAGTTTTAAGATACAAGATAACCCCTTTAAAATTCCACAGCCGCACACCCCACAAGATATTACCATAAAGCACAAGTTCAAAAAAACTCTCCCCCATTTGATGCCATTCTCGAAAGAACAACAAGAGCGACCTTAATTTCGAAAGAAAAAAAGGATTTTTAATTGGACACCAAAGACCATGGGAATGTTTTTCTATATCCAAAACTCAACCAAATTAATCAATTAATCACAAGTAAACCCATGATTAATTTAATTGGAATACGCAAAAAGTGATCAATTTAATTGATTGTGCTCAACATAAGTAAACTTACGGAGCTACGACTAAGCCAATCATACGGAGATGACTAACTTAACCGTTCACATACTCAACATAAGGAAAACTTTACGAAATATACGACTATATTAACCAATAGAACATGATTACTAGCCGTTCATATACTCAACACAAGAACTTGTGGAATATATGAAAACTCAACTAGATTAATTACAAGAGAACCTATAATTAATCTAATTGGAATACACAACCAAACTAATCACTGAAGTAATCAATTTAATTGTCAAAATATTTGCTCGACAAAAGAAGACTTTTAGAGAAAATAACTAAATAACCAATCAAGATGATTAATTTAGTTCATAATGCTCAACATATAGCATCTTACGGAACAACCATCCAAGCCAATACGAATAACCGACTTTGTTGTATCGTGCTCAACATAAGACACACAATGGAGCCTTCAAGGTAATACATAACAAAATGGATAAATGAAGATCAATACCGTTGATAACATACAAGGATCTATTCTATTTTCCATCACTATATGCATAACGACATAATAGACTTTATCCTTGTCTTACAAAAGATTTCATCCTATTTTCCATCAAATAAATGACTGCATAGGCATAATTTTTTTATTTGACAAAAGTCCATTCGCCCTTTCATCAATACGAATACCAATTTAAGAACGACTTTACTTTTGACAAAATATGGGACCTTCAAGTTCACAGACGCAAACAATACATATCCCATAAAATATTGCAATACATCAAAACAGATTAATATTGCAATAATATCATCCTCCAAATATTTTCATAATTTAAAACAAATAAATCTAAAAAATAACATAAGAAGATGAAAACAAAAATAGCTATGTGTAGTCACAATCATCATTATTCAAAGCACTAGTTATTCTTCTAACTAATCCAAAAAGAAGACACTACTAGGAAACTAAATCAATAACATACTCTTAGGCCAAAACCCAGACACTAAAAATCAGATGGACGGTTCTGGAGACTCATGAGTCTTGTGATCATCGTGCTTATGAGCGACGACAACCTCATCAACCTTTGAGGAAACATCCTTTTAGAGATGTTCTTTCACGCGGTTCTTCATGAGTACAAGGTTACAGTTAACCTTTTTCAACTCAGCTTTTACAGCGTCAAGACACTTTATAGTTCCAACAAGTTGTTGAGAATCAATGATCACTTTAGTTTGAATATTCTCCCCAATATTCGAGTAAGACACAGGAGATTGAGGAAAAGATCTTTCAACTTCAACAAGAGTTCCCTTCTCTTTATCAAACTCAAAGTATATACCATTATCAACAAAGTCTTCAGGAAAATCCCACGAAGAATAAGCCATTGACGAGAGACCTAGAGTGGAAGTTTTAACTCAATAGGAAGGGTATATAAACGTTTTGACGGAATTAGGGTTTAAAGGTAGGTATATGAGACTAAATACAAAACCGTACATATACCTTTACAAGGACCCAACACAAAACATGAAGTTTTTGAAATGCAAGACAAAAATAATAAAAACAATACAAAAGGATGATAAAATACTCATGTAAAAGTATGTGAATGATTATCCATCTAAGAACGATAAGAAAATAGCTAGATAATCACAGTTACTTTGCACAGAGTATACCTATTCAATTCTCACACAACTAGGATTTTTGGTGGGTGAGATATCAACCTTGTGATTAATTTGCACAAGTATGAGCATCCATATCATTAAATGAACATTGCTTTTGTTTAGCCTTCTTTCTTTGATTATCCCTCAGTTTAGAAAAATAACACACAACTTGTTCTTCATATCCTTCTGAAGGCTTTCTCTGAGGACTAAATCTAGGACCTCTTGTAATAGGTTCAAGTGGATCAGAATAGATGGGAATCCATTTTCTAGATTTAGATTTACCAAAAGCATTCTTATAAACATAGGGAATACATTCATTAGTAACATGAGAGTTTAATTGGTTAGAATGTACCTGTGTTCTGTGACGACTTCTAGGAAGAGATTCATGTTTATAAGACTCTTAGTTTTCTGTGGGCATTTGGTTTACTGCGGTAGTCAACTGACTATTTGTTCCATTGACAGTGGATAGAAGCAAATTACGAAGTTTAGAAATTTGTTTATTTCTTGCAAAACAGTGGATAGCATAGTGATTTCCTTTTCCACAGAAGGTAAAGGTTCGTGGAGGGGAAGTAACAACAGGAACTTGTTTAAAATTCATAGCCACCAGAGAAGATTGTAAGTTATGAGAACTTTTCTTGACACAATCTTCATCTGGAGAAACTTTCATTCTGTACAGTAACTCATGAGAATTAGTTTGTGCAGAAGAATTTTTATTTAAAACAGAGTTTTCTTTTTCCAAGGATTTGCACTGTCCATGGGCTATGACAAGCGATGTTTCAAGTTCCTTTTTCTCAACACGAAGTCTGTCAAGATTAGATGAATGTGTCTTGATCAAACATATTTCTCTAATTGAACCTTCTTTAACCAGCTTTTCAAGATCACAAATCTTTTCACGATGTAGATTGTTTTCTTGAAGAAGTTTCTCAATTTCCTTAGAGAATGAACCTATAATGTTATAGAGTACCTGTTCACGATCAAATGACTTTTCGAATTCATCATGAGTTGTAAATGACCCTTGAGATCAACAAACTCTGTAGAATTTTTTGAAATTCTGGTGATCTCCATTTCAGCTTTAGTCATTATGTCCAATGTCTCATTGGAGGAAGAATGATCAACACAAGATGAGACATTCTTCTTACCTCGGGAATCGGAAGAATCAGCTAAGGAGTGATCCTTTGAGGTATTTCTGAGACACTTGACAAAGTTGACATCTTTAGGAGGCATTTTGGTATGCGTATGAGATTCTATCCACAGACTCAGATTGCTACAAACACAGACTTATAAGGTCTTTAATGTGTTTGCCTACTCTGATACCAATTGAAAAAGCGGGGGTCTAACAACACCACCCAATAATTCGATTAGCAATCTGTATGGACTAACTCCGAAATACTTTGCTAGAGAATCAATTAGACGATCAGACTCAATCTAGATTAAAGTATCTCAAGGAGTTAATATCTCTCACTTGTTTTGATTTACTCAAGCTAAAACAATAGCGAGTCTTTAATCAAACACAAGGAATAACTTGGACGGTACCAAATACCAATGTCAAAGGATCAATCAATATCAATCAACAACCAAATGTTGGATTTCTAATTGATGATCTTAACGCACAACCTGTATTATTTCAATTATATAAATATAATGCGGAAAAGAAATAACACAGGCACCAGAAGTTCTGTTAACGAGGAAACCGCAAATGCAGAAAAACCCTGGGACCTAGTCCAGATTGAATACACACTGTATTAAGCAGCTACAGACACTGGCCTACTACAAGCTAACTTCGAACTGGACTATAGTTGAACGCCAATCAGTCTCCCACTGATCCAAGGTACAGTTGTACTCCCTACGCCTCTGATCCCAGCAGGACACTGCGCACTTGATTCCCTTAGCTGATCTCACCCACAACTAAGAGTTGCTGCAACCCAAAATCGCAGACTTGATAATAAACAAATCCGTCTCACACAGAAAAGTCTATCAAAGGATAAATCTGTCTCCCACAGAAAAACCCTAGGTTTTGTTCCGTCTTATGATATGAAATCAAGGTGAACAAGAACCAATTGATAATCCGGTCTTATATTCCCGAAGAACATCCTAGATTAATCAATCACCTGCCAACGATCTTTCTTGACTACACAGGCAGATGTCGAGGAATCACAAACAGTGAGACGAAGATGTTTGTGACTTCTTTATCTTTCCTATCGGAGAACTCTCACGATCTCAAGCCAATCAATAGATTGTACTTGTAAGATAGAAGATGCAAGATCAGATCACACAACTATGACAAAAGTAGTATCGTTCTGGCTTCACAATCCCAATGAAGTCTTTAACCTGGTTTTAGAGAAGAGAACCAAAGGTTAAAGGAGAATCGACTCTAGAGAGCGCACTAGTATCACACAGACTTGTGGGGATTAGTTTTGCCCAATGCTAGATGTCTCCTTTATATAGTCTTCAAATCAGGGTTTTGCCTTATTTACAAAGCAATCCATATTCACCGTTAGATGAAAACCTGATTTAGATTCAACCTAATATTTCTCAACCGTTAGATCAAAAACTTAGCTTGTCACACACACTTGAGATATACCTTTTACTGGGTTTGTGAAAACCGTTCCAAACGTGCACGTGTATGTTGGTTCAACATAATAACCCAAAAGGTTAACCACATGAGCATTTCATATTAACCTTGTTCTTCTTCACCATAACTAGTTCAATTGACTCAAATGAACTAGTTAGAGAGTTGTTCAATTGCTATGAGATCTTATGTAACTACACAAGACACAATTGAAAGAAAGATGATTCGATTCGATTGAATCGGCTCATGAACTTATAGCCACGGTTTGCATAAAGCATTCGTTAGTAATTTCAGTTTCATGTTCAGAGCACATCTTTAGATCATAACCACTTAAGTTCACAAACAAGTTCGCAGACTTAAGATAACCGGCAGAGTTTTCCAAACTCAGCAAAAAATCTCGGCAAGGAGACTTCCCCCAGTTCGCGGACTAACACGCAAACGAGTATTTAGAAATCCCAGCAGAAATCTCGGTAGGAGAACTTCCATCAGTTTCACGGACTGGGTTCGCGGATTGAGTTCGTGGACTTGGCAAAGCCAATTCCTCCGGTTTCTCTCAATCAACAAAGTTCGAAAACTTCGGATTAAGGAATATGACTTATGCATATATGTGTTACCACACAATTCTTATATCCATCATTGGTTATATAGACCTGAACTCTTATTCCAACTATTGAAACATTCTCAGAGGACGATTCAGTCGTTATTCACAGACCTTTCTCGTCAGAGCAATTATCAAAGTAATTGAAACTTTTCATGACTTTCGTCACTAGGTGAAGATAAACCTGGATCAAAGCGAAACGCTTTACCAACACACGATTTCGATATAAAGATAAGTAGAGTATACTCAGCTCGAAATATCAAATGTGTATGATCCAGTCTATATAGCATACGACTTTTTGTCTCATAAGAAGTAGGAGATAAAATAGATAGACTTTTGAGTGATAGATAAGTTCAAGTCTTCACATACCTTTTTGTTGATGAAGTTCCACGGTTCCTTGAGTAGATCTTCGTCGTTGTATGATGAATCGCCATGAAGTCCCTGATCTCAACTACACTTTTCTATCCTAGTCCGAGACTTATCTATAATAGACTAGAAATTAAGACTCATAGTTTTGATCACTAACATTGACAAACATGCTTGATATAGTACCGCATGCGAGGTCGACCGAGCTATGCTCTAACAGAAAGAGATGCTTCTAGTTTCTCTTTTTCAACACGAAGTCTGTTAAGCTCAGATGAATACGTCCCGCTCAAGCGTTTTTCTCTATTTGAGTCTTCTTTGACAATATCCTCAAGAACACTAATCTTTTCACGCTGTAGAGTAGTTTCTTGGAGGAGTTTCTAAATGTTCTTAGAGAAGGACTCAATAATGTGATAGAGATCACACTCTCGATCAAGAGACTTTTTAAATCATCAATAAGTTGTTCGTAATTATTGAAATCAACAAACTCAGTAGAGTTTTTTGAAATTCTGGTGATCCTTTTTCAGCTTTTGCCATAATGCCCAATGTCTCATCGGAGAGAGAGATGTGTTAGAGCACTGCTCGGTCGAACTCGCACGCGTTGCTATATCAAACATTTTTGTCAATGTTAGTGATCAAAACTATAAGTCTTGATTTCTAGTCTATTATAGCTAAGTCTCGGACTAGGATAGTAAGTGTAGTTGAGCTCAAAGACTTCATCGCAATTCATCATACAAGTGGAAGAACTACTCAAGGAACCGGTGAAACTTCTCGACAAAAAGGTATATGAAGACTTGAACTTATCTTTCACTCAAAAGTCTATCTATTTTATCTCCTACTTCTTGAGACAAAAGTCGTACGCTATATATATATATAGACTAGATTATACACATTTGGTATTTCGAGCCGAGTATACCTCCCCTATCTATATCTCGAAATATGTGTTGGTAAGCGTTTCGCTTCGATCGTGTTTTTCTTTACCTAGTGAAGAAAAGTCATGATATGTTTCAATCACTTTGAAAATTGCTTTGACGAAAAATGGTTTGTGAATAACAACTATATAACGTCTTCTAAGAATGTTTCAATGATTGGAATGAGAGTTTAGATTACATAACCATAATGGACATAAGTATGTTGTGGAAACACATATGTGCATAAGTCCTATACTGGAAGATGGCTAGTAGACAAGTCCGCGAACCCAGTCCGCGAACTGCCGAAGTTCTCAAACCCGAGAATTTCTGTTGGAGTTAACAAACTGCTTGCGTGATCCAAGTACGCGAACTCAGTCCACGAACCCAGTCCGCGAACCGGCGAAGCTCTCTAACCCGATAATTTATGTTGGAGTTTGTAAACTCTGTCCAGTACTTCAAGTCCGCGAACCTAGTCTACGAGCTTGTGAAGGTTATATATCTAAAGATGATTTCTGAACTTAAACTTATAAAGACTAAGGAATGCTTTTGCAAGCCGTGGTTATAAAGTTCATGAACCGATTCATGTGAATCAAATCATCTTTGCTTCAATTGTATCTTATGTAGTACATGATATTTCCTTGCAATTGAACAACTCTCTAACTAGTTCATAAGAGTCATTTGAACTAGTTATTGTGAAGAAGAATATGGTTGGTATGAAATGCTCAAATGGCTAACCTTTTGGTTGACAATTATTGAACCAACAATGCACACGTTTGGGTACGATTAACAAACCTAGAAGCGTGCAGTTCATTTGTGTATATCAAGCTAAGATTTTGATCTAACAGTTGAGATATATTAGCTTTAATCTAAATCAGGTTTTCATCTAACAGTGGATAACGTTTGCTTTGTAAGCAAGGCGAAACCCTGATTTGAAAGGATATATAAGGGAACTTCTAGCAACTCTACAAACTAATCCCCACACCTTACGTGTGATACTAGTTTGCGTGCTGGAGTCTTGTCTCCTTTAACCTTTGGTTTTCTTCTTCTAAAACCAGGTTAACGACTTAAAGACTTCAGTGGGATTGTGAAGCCAGGCCGATACTACTTTTATCATAGTTGTGTGATCCGATCTTGCATCTTATATCGTACGAGTACAATCATATTGATTGGCTTGAGATTTGATATCTCTGATAGGCAAGATATAAAAAGTAATCACAAACATCTTCGTCTCATCGTTTGTGATTCCGCAATATCTTGTTTCGTTACCATAAAATTACAATTGTTGTGAGGTGATTGATTTATCTAGGCTGTTCTTCGGGAATATAAGACCGGATTATCAATTGGTTTTTGTTCACCTTGATTTTTATCAAAAGACGAAACAAAAACTTTAGGGTTTTTCTGTGGGAGACAGATTTATCCTTTGATAGACTTTTCTTTGTGAGACATATTTTGGTTTATTATTAAAGCCTGCGATTTTGGGTCGTAGCAACTCTTAGTTGTGGGTGAGAGCACCTAAGGGAATCAAGTGCGTAGTATCCTGCTGGGATCAGAGGTGTAGGGGTGCAACTGTACCTTGGGTCAGTTGGGGACTGATTGGGGTTCAACTACAGTCCAGTCCGAAGTTAGATTGGAGTAGGATAGTGTCTGTAGCGGCTTAATACAGTGTGTATTCAATCTGGACTAGGTCCCGGGGGTTTTCTGCATTTGCGGTTTCCTCGTTAACAAAACTTCTGGTACTGTGTTATTTATTTTCCACATTATATTTGTTATATAATTGAAATAATGCAGGTTGTGCGTTAGATCAATCAATTGGATAGTCTGACCTAACGGTTGTTGATTGATATTGATTGATCCTTGGATATTGGTCTTTGGTACCACCCAAGTGTATCTCTCTTTAATCGAGACTCGCAGTTTGCTTGAGTAAGATTAAATCGAGAGATTGAGATATAAACTCTTTGATATACTTTTCTCTAGATTGAGTCTGACTGTCTAGTTGATTCTCTAAAAAGTATATTGGAGTTTGTCCATACAGATTGCTAAGCGAAATATTAGGTGTGGTTGTTAGATCCCCGCTTTTTCAAGATGTCAACACAAGATGGGACAACCTTCTTATCTCGGGATTCGGAAGAATCTGCTAAGGAGTGATCCTTTGAGGTATCTCCAAGACATTTGGCATAGTTAAAAGCTTTAGAAGACATCTTGGTATGCTATAAGTGATTCTGTCCACAGACTCAGATTGCCACAAACACATACTTATGAGGTCTTAATGTGCTTTCATGCTCTGATACCAATTGAAAAAGAGGGGGTACAACAACCACACCCAACAAATCGTTTAGCAATCTGTATGGAAAAACTCTAATATACTTTTAAGAGAATCAGTTAAGACTCAATCTATAAAAAGTATATCAAAGAGTTTATATCTCAATCTCTCAATTTGATCTTTACTCAAGCAAAGAAATTTGCTAGTCTTGATCAAAGAGAGATAACTTGGACGGTACCAAAGAACAATGTCCAAGTCTCAGTCAATTTAAATCAACAACCTAAAAAGGTCGAATATTCTAATTGATTGAACCTAACGCACAACCTATGATATTTCAATTATATAAACAAATATAATGCGGAAATAGAAATAACACAAACACCAGAAATTTTGTTAATGAGGAAACCGCAAATGCAGAAAAACCCCGGGACCTCGTCCAGATTGAACACACACTGTATTAAGCCGCTACAGACACTAGCCTACTCCAAATTAACTTCGGTCTGGACTGTAGTTGAACCCCAATCAATCTCACACTGATCCAAGGTACAGTTGCGCTCCTTACGTCTCTTATCCCTGCAGGATACTACGCACTTGGTTTCCTTAGTTGATCTCACCCATAACTAAGAGTTTCTACGACCCAAAGTCGAAGACTTTAATAAACAAATCTGTATCACACATAAAATTCTACGGTAATAGATAAATCGGACTCCCATGAATAAACCTATGAGTTTTGTTCCGTCTTTTGATAAATCAAGGTGAACATGAACCAATAAATAATACCATACTTATATTCCCGAAGAACAACTTAATATTATCAATCACCTCACAATAATCTTAATCGACGCAGCGAAAAAAGATATTGCGGAATCACAAACGATGAGACAATGTGTTTGTGATTAATTTTTATCTTGCATATCGAAGATAGAAATATCAAGCCACAATTGTACTCGTATGATGAAATAGCAAGATCAGATCACACAACTATATAAAAGTAATATCGGTATGGCTTCACAATCCCAATGAAGTCTTTAAGTCGTTAACCTGGTTTTAGAAGAAGAAAACCAAAGGTTAAAGGAGAATCGATTCTAGCTTAGAAAACTAGTATCACACGAAAGGTGTGGGGATTAGGTTTCCCAGTTCCTAGAGTTCTTCCATATATATTCTTTCAAATCAGGGTTTGCAATCAATGTTAGCTTGGCAACAAAGCATTCAATATTCACCGTTAGATGAACACCTGATTAAATTCAAGCTAATATTTCTCAACCATTGGATCGAAACCTTAGCTTGTTACGCACAAATGAAATGTTCAATTTTGGGTTTATGTAACCGTTCCCAAACATTAACATTTGTTGGTTCAACAATTGTTAACCAAATGGTTATCCATATGATCACTTTCATATCCACCACATTCTTCTTCACCATAACTAGTCCAAGTGACTCAAATGAACTAGTTAGAGATTTGTTCAATTACTTAGATCTTTATGTAACTACACAAGGCACAATCAAAGCAAAAACAATTTGATTCACTCGAATTAGTTCATGAACTTTATAGATGTGGTTTGCAAAAGCATTCCCTGGTTTAATAAAGATGAGTTTAAGAAAAATCGTTTTTAGACATAACCTACTCAAGTTCGCGGACTGGGTTCGCGGACTTAAGTTCCCGGATGGAGTTATCAAACTCCAGCAGAAATTCTCGGCTCGAGAACTTCCGCCAGTTCACGGACTGAGCTCATGCACTACTCCGGTTCTCTTGATCAACAAAGTTCGCAAACTTCGGTTCAAGGAATAATACTTATACATATATGTTTTCCACAACAATGCTTATATCCACCAATGGTTATATAGTCTAAACTCTCATTTCAATCATTGAAACATTCTCAGAGGACGTTATATAGTTGTTATTCACAAACGACTTTTCGTCAGAGCAATTTTCAAAGTGATTGAAACATTACATGACATAAGTCACTAGGTAAAGATGAACTTGGCTAAAGCGAAAGCTTACCAACACATATTTCGAGAAATAGATAGGCGATATATACTCGGCTCAAAATACCAAATGTGTATAATCGAAGTCTATATAGTAAAGCGACTTTTGTCTGAAGATAGGAGATACATAGACTTTTGAGTGATAGATAAGTTTAAGTCTCCATATACCTTTTAGTCGATGAAGTTCCACCGGTTCCTTGAGTAGTTCTTCGTCTTGTATGATGATTGCCATGGAGTTCTTGAGCTCAACCACACTTGCTATCCTAGTCTGAGAGCATTATCTATGGTAGGCTAGAAATCAACTTATAGTTTTGGTCACTAACATTGACAAACATGCTTGAGATAGCAACGCATGCGAGTTCGACCGAGTAATTCTCTAACAAACACCTCTCCTTTCTTGTTCTTTTTCTTAAAGAACGTTGCCAAACATCCTAACCGATGACGCTATTTTCAACATTTTTGAACATGTACTTAGTATGTACACTTATATGAGTTTATATATATATATATATATATATATATATATATATATATATATATATATATATTAAAAGAACATGAAGTGAAAAAGAAGTACTCACCAACAACGTAAGGATCTTTTGTAGTATAGGTATAGTAGTTTCATCCTGAGTTGTGGAGGAAGGTTTTTTTTTTTGGAGGAACTTCTTCGGTAGTCGGGCGTACAACATAAGGATGCGAGTACCTCAAGTGACTCTTGAGAAAGTCTGGTTTGCTCTCATAACCGTTTCCTGACAGTTCCCAACCCACCCTATCCAACACAAGTCTTTGTTCTACCCTTTCCCTCTAATGTGTAGGAAGGGGATTTGAGTCGTAAACTACCAGAGTATTCTTCTCATATGCTTGGCATTGAGGAAAGTCATGAGAGAATTTTTGATAAGATGTATCTGTAAGACTTTTCTACTTGTACCCAAGTTGGAACATTACACGGCGAGGGTTGTGCATAACAAATCCTTTTGGATGAAATAACGGTACGTTGTAAAATAAAACATTGTCACACCGATCAAAGTATCTTCCTCTGGAATTCCTATATGGGTCAAACACAACATCTTTGACATTCCATGTATCCAAAGACAATCTCATTTTGAAAAACCGTTTCCTGTTATTGGGCTTCGGGGACCGTCGTAGAAGTATTTATTAGCAAGAACCTCGTGCTGTTGATATTCACATTGAGTCTTCAATTCTTTATACCCTATGAAAAATTTTGCGAAGTGTTCATAAGCCCACACCTACGCCAAAATATGATCATTCCAATGAAATGTGTTAGAAAAGAAATAATTGGAAACTAAAAACATTAATGACAATGATCACAAAATAAGAACAAATAACTAGTTTACTATACCTGAATTATAGTAAAATACCCAACGAATTGACATGCGTTCGCCTTAGAAGCTCTTCGCATTTCAGGTGCCAAGAAAGCAGTGCCCCATGAATACTCATGAAACTTGTCCAAGGGATCCAAGTATTATAGGTTGCTCAAATGCACCCTGTTACCATCAGAGTCAGCAAATATTATGGAGTCCAAGGTGAAAAACAGATATGCAGCGGTAGTTTGTTGAACTTCTTCGGAATTCACTTTCCTGGACGTCGTATATCCAAACAATCGAATGAGATCGACGAATTTGATAGTCTTAGTCCGGGTACGCTCTGTCTTGTAAATATTTTCCATAGTCATTTCTGGGTCCCACCTGTTTTTGGGTGAAAATTGTTTTTGCTGATTTTGGTAATTTAGGGTGTGGGTGAGAAACGAATCTAAACCCTAAACAATGTACTGCACGGGAGTACTTTTGATTCGAGAGATCAATCTGTACAATCCTGGCCTCAACCAAGAAATGGCCGTTCCAGGCTTGCTTCGGTCACAAAGTGAAGGAGAAGGTTTGGTCTTAGGGAGGGAAGCGAAGAATGTTTTGAGACCAGAATAGTTGATTCTGGAAGTGTATGCGTTTTTGTGACTTGTATCATAAAGTTGAACTGGTAAGATGAATGGAAAACTACCAGGTGATTTCTGGATGTGGTATTGTTCTCCAGACCAAAAACTTGTTGTTTGGTGGAAATAGGTGAAACCTATTTATACAAGTCGTAATAAAACGTACCCTGTCCTCGTAAGAAGTCAAAGCGGTTGAGTGGTGGAAGAAAGTGCTATCTGGTAACGCCTGTAATTGATGCTTCCATAATGAGGATACATTTCACCACTTATTTCTTTCCATTACTAACCGCCTCACCTTTATGACACTTTCTTGTAACGGGCGTATTGCACGACGCACGCTGTAAACTGCCAGACCAATACCCTGATGAGCATCCCCCAGTTTGTGACATGTTTTGATGTCTCGAGAGTTTTGATGGAAAACGTGTAGCATGTTGCTAGCGTATGAAAAGTTAATATTGAGAGGTTTTCCGATTCGGTAGCGACCTTCAACGGCCGAGATTTGCATCTCAAGAGGAAGGGTAGCCGTTGATCATGGCTACCCTCTGTTGGAATCCAGCGGAGTGGCCGCGGCGTGGCTGGCGCATGCTCTTGGCGTGGCCAATTAGGGTTTGGTGCCATGACCAAAGAATTGACATCGTATCTAAGAGGTTGCCACAATTCGTTTGGTTTGGTGGCAAGCTTGTACGAATGAGATATGCATCTCGGGAGAAATGGTAGCCGTTGATCGTGGCTACCTTCCGTTAGGAAGCCAACGTCATGGTGGCATGGCCGGCATGCTCGTGCATACTTTAGGCGCGACCAAATTAGGGTTTTGGCATTTCGACCAAAAGTTTCCACAAGTTTGGTAGCGAGCTTGTATGGATGAGATCTGTATCTCAGCAGAAAGGGTAGCCGTTGATCGTGGCTACCTTTCGTTTGGCGGCCAGCGGCATGGTGGCATGGCATGCTCGTGTATACTTTAGGCGCGGCCAAATTAGGGTTTTGGCATAAACCGTGGAATTTGGCATTGCGACCAAAAGTTGCCACAAGTTTGGTGACAAATTTGGACGGATGAGATTTGCATCTCAGGAGGAAAGATGACCATTGATCATGGCCACATCTTGTTTGCATAGCGGCATTGGCAACATGATGGTGGTATGGTGCCATTCTAGTGGCCGCGGCATAGCGGTAATGCCAATTGCGATATGGCCAAGGCTAAAATTAGCATTGTGGAAGAGTTAGGTAGCAACTTTCCCAAATTAGGGTTTGACGTGTCGAAACCCTACTTAGTGCGTGTAGTATGTGATTGCATGGCGCTTTTGGCATGTGTGCCTGGCGTACACGTGCGGCATGCGCACTTGTATGCGTGTCTGGCATGCGCGTGCGACATGCGCGCTTGGTATGCGCGTCTGGCATGCGCGTGCGGCATGTGTGGTATGCGCGTGCGGCATGTTGGCGCGTTTTGGGAAGCCAACTTAGTATGGAGACCTCTTTTGGGGCTGTGGCAGGTTTGGAGCAACCTAATTGGTCAATGAAAGTAGGGGGCCGACAAGCTAGGGCGCGACCACACTTTTAGTGCACTGTGGCGTGTTTGATGTGACCTGGTTGGTCGACGGGAAGTGGGGCCAGCAAGCTAGGGCATGACCACACTTCCAATGCACCGTGGTGGATTTGAAGCGAGCTGATTGGTCATTGGAAAGAGGTCCGACAAGCTAGGACGCGGCCCCACTTTTAGTGCCCTGTGGAGGATTTGGTTGCCTAGTTTGGCTCGGCATGGTTTCGACCAACGAGGTCTAGTATACTGCGTGGGGCGCGAAACCCTAATTTTTCAAATTAGTCGGGTTTATGAGTTCTTTATGAGTTATCACAATAGTTGGCTGGATTTTGTATGTTGCCGACAAAAATCCTTATCTACAGAATACAGTGTGCTTTCTGTCTGAGCATTTTGTGCGATGGCCTTAACTTTGGTACTTGGAGGTTCATGATACTCCGCTGCGAGTGAACATAAATCCGTCATGCCATACCGATTTAAGGGTTCTGCTGGGGAACATAACACAGGAAAGTACTCAGTGGGTTTTGTATTAGCGAGGTGCCGAAATTTACAGAGTGTTATGGATAGAAGTATATTGAACGGCTCAATAAATATGTTGGTGGAGAGGTTAGTACTCGCAGCATCGTTTCCTTGCATAGTGACGTCACATCTGATATAAGGTTTTACGATTTTAACCCTAATCTAAAAACCACCATCAACATTAAGTCCCCTTCTTAGCACGTAACAATAACATTGTTGCGGGGTAAGCATGAGATGGTGACGAACGAGAGTAAAATCGAGAGAGAAGTACGTGAAGAGATTGCCGAGGAAATTCAACTAACCTTTAGCGGAAGGCATGAGAAATCTGTGATCCTTGTGCTGGAAGATTCTGCATAGACTCATCTTGGTCATGGGTCATTGGCACCAGTGCGACATCTTTGGATACTAGTTAAGGAATGGCTTGTGGCACTGCTGGCTAGGGCATCGGTTAGGATGCGGTTGGAGTTGACTAGGGATGCGGATGATACTGCTAGCTTGAAGTAACGGATGGGCGACTAGCTTGGTAAGGAAAGTGGTACGGCTTGGAAGCGGAGCTATTTGGCTTGGCTTGGGCGTGGCTTTGACGCGGAGCCATTGGCTTAGCTTGGGCGCGGAAGGCTTGGGCGGAGATGGCTTGGGTTGGGCGCGGCTTGGACGTGGAATGGTTTGGGAGGGGAGATGGCTTGGACGTGGAGCCATTGGCTTAGATTGGGCGCGGCTTGGCGCGAAGATGGATTGGATGCGGAGCCATTGGCTTAGCATGGGCGCGGAATGGATTGGCTCGGAGATGGCTTGGACGCAGAGCCATTGGCTTAGCTTGGGCGCGACTTGGACGCGGAATGTCTTGGACGCGGAGATGATGGTGTTGTCTTGGCCACGGATCGGCGGCGCATGGAAACGTTGCCTCCGCGGGACCGGTTGCCTTTTCTGTGCATAGTTTAAGCAAGAAACATTCCCCCATCCTAATTCCAAAAGTGTTGCGCTTATAAAAGGAAACCTTCTTTTACCCAAACTGATGAGTGCTAAAAAGTGCATATTTCTATATCTTTTTGTTGGCAATTAACTCATCTTTTGTGCTCTAATTCTCCATTTTATCCCATATTCTGTATTTTCATTGTTTTCAAGAATAAATACTTTTCTTAATTAATTTTGTATTTTTAGGTTCTAAATAAAGTTTGGATGGAATTACGGAGCGAAAAGAGCAGAAAAGTGGTGGAAGCCGATAGGAATCACGCAAGGAAGCCGCGAGGAATGTTGTGCACAAGACCAAAAGGCTAGAAATGGGCTTAACAAGGAAGAATTGTTCTTAAAGAAGATATGGGCTTGGCATACCCAAGGCCCAAAACCCTTACCCAAACCCATTTCCAATATCCATACCCGTCTCCTTCGTCAGCCGTCAGATTGGATCACATCTGAATCCAATGGTCGCAGCATCGCCAGTACATCAAAGTCTGAAGCTCATGTCTAACACTACAGCACCTAACTCCATCTTGAGCCGTCAGTTTCGTTGTATCAGGCATCCGACGGTCGATACCATCCTCTTCACTTGTAGCCGTTAGATCAATCTATCATTTCCGCATCCCACGGCTCAGCTTCGCGTATCATCGAGACTTGATGCATTCTCTCAACACCTAAGCACCAAATACCTATACCCTAACCCAAACACACCTTAACCCTAAAACTATCGGCTTCTCCTTCTTCTCCCCCTTTCTTCTCCTCTGCAACTCCACGACCACCACCTGCTCCGCCACCAACTCCTTCTCAATCACCACAACCACCACCATCTCTTCTCAAATCATCATACACACTCGACCCATCACCTATATCACGTTCTAATCTCTCTCAAACAACTAATTTCGCCTATTCTCTCACCACTGAACCCTAAGAGTGAGTTGGTGAAATTAGTTGATGATATAGATCAATTGGAGGCGTGGGAAGCATCAGAAGATCGTAAGGAAGCATGGGTGAGAGCTATCAAGAGTTTGCAGTGATTAGGTAAACCTAATTTCTATTTCTTATAAACCCTAATTTCATAATTTGGGGATAATTGGGGGAACATGATTGTACGTCTAATTGAAGCATGGGTTGATTGATTGGGTTGTTATCAGCAGGTTAGGTGAACCAATTTTGGGTTTAATTGTATTTTTTTACAAACCCTAATTTTGCTGTTAATTGGGGATTTTTTGGGATTTCCATTGTATGTATAAATAGGGGTCTTTGGGTGTTGTAATGGGATATGCCTGGGCTAGCCAGTGCTTCACCCAAGAGGACTGGAATAGCCAGTGCCTCAAGGGTTAGTTCTTAGTTTAAATTATTTTGTAAATTTCAATTGTATTTGTCCCATCCATGCTCTGATCTTGTTGTGCTTGAACTGTCTAGGATTGAATATCCTTTTAGGTTGTTAAAACACTAAGCAAGCTTCTCTGTGGGTAGTTGCAGTGTGAGAGCCCCAACTACTACTAGGATTAGATTCATCTTAGTGTTCTTAGTAATCTTTCTAGACCAACCCTTAGATGAACAGCCGGCTTTGAACCGCAACTGTCATCTAGTTATTCAGAGAGCCTAGAAGCTGACTGATAACTAACAAGGGACAAGAACATAGTTGGAGGACTTAGCTTAGGAAAAGGGTGGATTCAAGATCCTAGTCCCTTCTATACTTCACTGCCTTTGTTTCTTTATCACTACCTGTGTTACTGCCTTGGTTTCTTTGCCACTATCACTCTTTGTCACTCACTGTCACTGTCACCATCTTTGCTTCATTAGTTCACTTCTTAGAGAATTAGCTTAGGAAACTTCAACTCACACCCTAGTCCCTGTGGATTCGACCCGTATTTTCACAAGCTACAATCGACACCGTGCACTTGCGGTTAACAAGTAGGCTTCCTCTTTGCTCTTATTCTCTTACATCCTTACAAGCCTACCACAAAATCCCAAGGTAATATGTATATAAAGGGTGTCACACATCTTTTGTTTTTGTAACATTGACTTTGTTTCCACGTCTCTGCGTTAGCAGCAGAGCAGAGAAGTAGGCGAGCGCTCTCCAGGTATATGTTCCAACGTTTTTTCTCTTCTTCTTTTTGTTGTTGTTGTCGGTGCAAACCCTAGCCATGGATATATTCTCCATAAACCCGTAGAAATACTTTTGTATGAATGACTCTCCCTGTTAGCAGTATCGTAGTAATATTAGCTGTTACGCTGATAGTAAGAAGGCCATATTATGAAAAATAGGCGCGTGCGAATAGGTGGCCGCCATTAGTTCCCCTCCCGTGAAAATCTAGCTTTAGGGTTTCCTTTTCTTCTTTGTGGAGGTGTGCTTAGTTTCCTTGATGAAAACATTCCTCTTTTGGCCGCGAGCATATTTCCATGACCAAGCGTAACTTGGCCGAGGTTGTATTTTCCTTGGCTTCGCATGTTTCCCCCGGCATTGTCTAGTTTCGTCCAAGGGCGTACTTCTCGTGACATCACGTGCACCCGTTGAGCGGGCATCAGTCCCCATTCCTTTAGTCGTGAAAGTCATGACATGTAGCCAAAGAAAAATTTCCGTAGCAAATGTGTTGTTGTCATAACTGATTGTGATAAGACTCTATGTATGATTTTCTCCAAAGTAGTAATGCTTCGTTTTGCTTCGTTGTAGTTACTTCAAAAGCATAAGGAATTTTGTTAAGATGTCACCTGAGAAAAGTCTTGCCGCCACATTGAAGAACGTTGGCAACTCCAAGACAAACATGGATGATGAATTTTTTACAAAGCCTTCTTCGCCCAGAAAAACCCATCCCAAGTACGTAGCGATTCTTCTGACCGGTTCAGAAAATTAAGGAGAGGTCCAGTCGGTTTGGCCGAGGCGCATAATACAGTTTTGCCTTCAGAGGAAAGAGTATCCTGCTTCTCCCATCGACTTCAAAATCTATCAGAGTCCATTGCGTTCTTTTGATAAGTGGATGCAATTCATGATAAGTCAGGACTGTGCGAGGGCCAATTTGACCAAGGCGCAAATCGTTGGAGCTGTCATGGCTTCTGCAATATTTCAAATTAGGAAAGACATACCGATATTGATCACATTTGTCTCCAGATGGTGTCCAGATACTCGTACCTCCATATGTAGGTGGGGTGAAATGGCCATCTCTTTAGAGAGTGTAGCTATCTTGCTGAACCTTCCCATAACAGGGAATCTTGATATCACATTGTCGACGATGAAGAAGAAATGTGTGACACTCTTGTCGATAACTCAAAACGATTTGTTCGGAAGGATTACGAGACGAAGTGCTTCTACAGCTGGTGTGTGTCTGAGTGGTTCCCTGATGAGACAGAGTCGGATCTAGCACTATATGATACGCTCCATGTTACTGCGTTTTTAGCTCTGTGGCTTTCCAGAGACATTTTTGATGACGGATCTGGTAAGAAGGAGGTAAGACAAGGGATTATTAAATTTGACATCAAGATGGAGAAAGCGTCGTTCTTTCTATTGGCGGCTTGTTTCTTGGTTCTGTGTACACCCATTTGGATCATCTGGTCGCGGATATGTGCGCTTCAAATGTTTATATGAAAGTGGACTCGTATGTTCACGTCGCTTTTCTCTAAGCATGGTTGTGGGAGCATTTCGCAAAATATTCTCCCAAATCGTCGGCTCCACTTCCTGAGTCATGTGGCGGCTCCAGAATACTGCGTGGTCGAATAAGCGCCCAAAATCTGGAATAAAGCTCATCGATTTTATTGACAACGCCTATGCCGTTAGTTTTTGTCCCTGGGCTCCATTCCATGCGTCCATAATTCAGCCGAACACTTTCGTCGCTGCTCCGAACTTGACTTTGCTTTCTGCTGAAGAGAATATGAGCGTTGGAGAGGTCGTATTTATGCGGAGTTGTATCCCCGGGTACGTGCCATCTTTCTTCTGGGGATGTTGCAAGGCGATCCCTTATAATATTGACAGGGCAGCTCGGCATATGGGTTTTGACCAAGGGGTCCCATTTATTTGTCAACCGGTTGCTCCGGAAGAGTTATTGCCAGCTGTTCTCAATGCCAATGTTCTCGCGCCAGGTAAAAGCCTTCCTTTCCTGCTCCCAGAACGAATTTCAGTGACAACCCCTAGGTACAACAAGTTCTGGCAGGATGAGTTTCTTGCCATTCACGGTTGTGAGTGGTGTTGTGGAAAATTCTCGTGGCAAGCCTTCCTCTGCGACTTTAGCGTAACATCCACTATTGAGGGAGCCTTCTAATACTAAGCGAAAACCTCTCAGCTTGGATGTGGATAGTTCCCAGAAAAAATACGAAGGTCTAAAAACCGTGCGGGTTGTTTCAGTCGGATTCGTCAGCTCTCGTGACTTTTAGTTCTTTCAACACACGGGTATGCACATCTCCTTTTTGATTTGACCGATTCATACATATCTTCTATTTTGTTGCTAAACATATTTTCTTTCCGAACTCAGGGTCTTGACAATGCAAACCCCTTTGCCAGACTTGCGCATAGTCGGAAATCAACGACTAAGTCTCCTGAAGACGAAGAAGAGTCTGAAGAAGAGAAAAGTTCGGGATCCAGTGACGATGATGAAAGCGCTTCTGAAAGTAACGCTGAGTCTTCCCCCGGCGGGTCCATAAATGAGTTGGTAAGTTTCCACATTCTTCTCCTCCTTCTTATTTTTGCTTTTGAAACAAAACTAAATTGTAATGTCGCAGAGAGGAATTGTTTCTGAAAATGGACTTGAAGTAGGGACTCGTCATGATGAAGGTCCAACCGTGGAAACCGCGCCTGCTGGTGATTTGCAAATGGATGTTGACAACGCTGCGACCCAGATGGGGGAAAGTACTCCAGCGACCGTTGGCTCGATCGTAATCGGGAATCCTCTGCCGGTCATAGATTCAGTTGCGGGCGCCATTTTTGAGCCTCCATATTTGACTCCCCATGAAGACCATGTGTTGATCGGAGGCTTCAGTGTACCGGCTAAGCATGCGGAGTTGTATACCAGGATATAGGAAAACTACGGACACATTGCCACGACCAAAAATCTCACTAGCCGATTTGCGTTGGTCAAGCATGTGGAAGAAGTTTTATCTTCAATTCATCATATGTGCAACGTGACTGGTCACACTGTTTCCGGAGATGTAATCTCAAGCTGGAAGTTTCAACTGGATATGTGTGTAAACTTTGAGTTTAATGCCTCCTGGTTCTGCAAGGGATTTTCCAAGATCCAAAGGCTGCAGGCTGAAACGGTTGATGGTCCTTCCGCGGATTTGATCAATCAACAAGAGGTAGAAATCGAGAAGCTGTCCCATGAGTTAAATCTGAAGCAGGCGGCTCTTCAAAGCATGAAGGACATTTTGTCCAAGAAGAACGAGCCGTTGTTGAATGATTTTCCTTGAGCGTTTTATTTTCCGAACTTCCTTTCCTTAGGTTTTTTTTTGAAAGGCAAAAGAAACGCCTAGTTTATGGTTTGATTTTTTCTGGTTTTTGGATTGATAGATAATTGCTTTTTATAAGAGTTTTGGATTATTTTGGAATAATAGCCTTTTGATCAATTGATATGTCAGAATCTGAATTACGAGTGTAAGTAGCAAATCATACAGGAAAATTGTGAAACCGTGAATGTTGCGTGAGAAGGAAGAGATAAGAAACCTTGAGATGATTGGGTCATCGACTTCCATGGAAAATGTGAAAATCCAAATGACAGGTCATGTAAACATCATCTGGAAAATTTACTCGTTTTAGGGTCTTTCACCAAAACTGAATTTTCAGGGAGTGAATCCGAGTCTTCATGTGATGCCCTAGTTGTTGTGAGAAGTCCCCAGTCGCTCTTTTATTTTCTGTGGAACATCTTCAGGACGATCCATAGTAAGGCGGAGAGTCCCTAGTCCCCAGACGCAATTCTCCTGAAACCCCGCTCTTCTTGGATGCTTCAAAGTATGTCATTTGCTGGTAGGATGATGAAAACGAGAGTTGACTTTGTAACCGAGAGATTAATCTCCCACTGTTGTCGCCAATTCTTTGTGGGTGAAAACTGTTTCTGCTGATTTTGGTAATTTAGGGTGTGGGTGAGAAACGAATCTAAACCCTAAACAATATACTGCACGAGAGTACTTTTGATTCGAGAGATCAATCTGTACAATCCTGGCCTAAACCAAGAAATGGTCGTTCTAGGATTGCTTCGGTCACAAAGTGAAGGAGAAGGGTTGGTCTTAGGGAGGGAAGTGAAGAAAGTGTTGAGACCAGAATAGTTGATTCTGGAAGTGTGGGCGTTTTTGTGACTTGTATCATAAAGTTGAACTGGTAAGCTGAATGGAAAACTACCAGGTGATTTCTGGATGTGGTATTGTTCTCCAGACCAAAAACTTGTTGTTTGGTGGAAATAGGTGAAACCTATTTATACAAGTCGTAATAAAACGTACCCTGGCCTCGTAAGAAGTGGAAGCGGTTGAGTGGTGGAAGAAAGTGGTAACAGGTAACGCCTGGAATTGATGCTTCCATAATGAGGATACATTTCACCACTTATTTTTTGCCATTACTAACTGCCTTACCTTTATGACACTTTCTTGTAACGAGCGTATTGCACACTGCACGCTGTAAACCGCCAGACCAATACCCTGATGAGCATCCCACAGTTCGTGATATGTTTTGATGTCTCGAGAGTTTTCATGGAAAACGGGTAGCATGTTGCTAGCGTATGACAAGTTAAGATTGAGAGGTTTGCCGATTCGGTGGCGACCTTCGACGGTCGAGATTTGCATCTCAAGAGGAATGGTAGCCGTTGATCATGGCTACCCTCTATTGGCAGCCAGCGGAATGGCCGCGGCATGGCCTGCGCATGCTATTGGCGTGGCCAATTAGGGTTTGGTGGTGTGACCAAAGAATTGGCATCGTAGCCAAGAGGTTGCCACAAGTCGTTTGGTTTGGTGGCAAACTTGTATGGTTGAGATCTGCATCTCGGGAGAAAGGGAAGCCGTTGATCGTGGATACCTTCCGTTTGGAAGCCAACGACATGGTGGCATGGAAGACATGCTCATGCATACTTTAGGCGCGTCCAAATTAGGGTTTTGGCATAAACCGTGAAATTTGGCATTGCGACCAAAAGTTGCCACAAGTTTGGTGGCAAACTTGTATGGCTGAGATCTGCATCTCAGGAGGAAGGGTACTCGTTGATCGTGGCTACCTTTCGTTTGGCGGCCAGCGGCATGATGGAATGACATGCTCGTGCATACTTTAGGCGCGGCAAAATTAGGGTTTTGGCATAAACCGTGGAATTTGGCATTGCGACCAAAAGTTGCCACAAGTTTGGTGGCGAATTTGGACGGCTGAGACTTGCGTCTCAGGAGGAAAGATGGCCATTGATCATGGACACATCTTGTTTGCATAGTCGCATTGGAAACATGCTGGTGGTATGGTGCCATGCTAGTAGCCGCAGCATAGAGGTATGCCATTTGCGATATGGCCAAGGCTAAAATTAGCGTTGTGGAAGAGTTAGGTAGCAACTTTCCAAAATTAGGGTTTGGCGTGTCGAAACCCTAATTAGTGCGTGTAGTAGGCGATGGCATGGCGCTTTTGGCATGTGCGTCTGGCGTACACGTCTGGCATGCACGTGTGGCATGCGCACTTGGTATGCGTGTCTGGCATGTATGGTATGTGCGTGCGGCATGTTGGCGCGTTTTGGGAAGCCAACTTAGTATGACGACCTCTTTTGGGGCTGTGGAAGGTTTGGAGCAACCTAATTGGTCAATGAAAGTAGGGGGGCGGCAAGCTAGGGCGCGGCCACACTTTTAGTGCACTGTGGCGGGTTTGATGTGACCTGATTGGTCGACAAGAAGTGAGGCCAGCAATCTAGGGCGTGACCACACTTTCAGTGCGCTGTGGCAGATTTGAAGCGACCTGATTGGTCGATGGAAAGAGGACCGACATGCTAGGGAACGTCCGCACTTTTAGTGTGTTGTGGCGTATTTGGTTGCCTAGTTTGGCTCGGCATGGTTTTGACCAACGAGGTCTAATATACTGCGCGGGAAACCCTAATTTTTCAAATTAGGCGGGTTTATGAGTTCTTTGTGAGTTATCACAATAGTTGACTGGATTTTGTATGCTTCCACACAAAAATCCTTATCTACAGAATGCAGTGTGCTTTCCGTCTGAGCATTTTATGCGATGGCCTTAACTTTGGTACTTGGAGGTTCATGATACTCTGCTGCGAGTGAACATAAATCCGTCATGCCATACCGATTTAAGGGTTTTACTAGGGAACGTAGCATAACAAAGTACTCAGTGGGTTTTGTATTGGCGAGGTGCCGAAATTTACAGAGTGTTATAGATAGAAGTATATTGAGCGGCTCAATAAATATGTCGGTGGAGAGGTTGGTACTCGCAGCACCGTTTCCTTGCAGAGTGATGTCACATATGATACTAGGTTTTACGATTTTAACCCTAAGCTAAAAACCACCATCAACACCACCCAAACAACTTTTTATTCATCTCATAGATCTTGTCCCATCCTAGTTCCTTATAATTACCTCCTTCTTTAATGGCTTTCCCAAGAACCTCTATACCTAGTATTCTTTGGACATCTTCAGGGGTAATGGTCATCTCACCAAAATGAAAATGCTTGGTATCAGTTTCACCATAAAACCTCTCCAAAAAGTAGTTCGCCGTCACTACATCACTGGATACATAACATTCTTCAGCGGAATGCAACACAGATGCTCTGACTATTGCTTGAACTTCGGCACACTCAAGCTCCAAAGGCCATGTATCCATTGATTGATGGTGACTAACACGGTAGGCTTTATGGTGGTCCTATAAAAACATCAAACTAAATTAAATTCATTTGATCACAGATAAATAATATAATAAAAATGTCTTACATAAGTTTTCCATTTTTTCCGATGTCACTCTTGAACAAGCTTGTAAACCATTTTTTATTTAGATGTCACAATCTTAGCAAGTATAATTTATCGTCCAAATCTAAGTTTACGAGGAACATCTCCACCAAGATAAATTGATTGATGGTAATTTTCAGTTTTTACCAATGTCACTCTTAGACAAGCTTCTAAACCCCAGATTTTTATTTCGATGTCAAGATATCTTAGCAAGTATATTTCATCAAAATCTAAGTTTCCGGAGATCACCGAGATAAATTGATTTAATTTTCTATTTTTACCGATGTCACTCCTGGATGAGCTTGTAAACCAATTTATATTTCGATGTCACGATCTATGGTAATTTTCAATTTTTACCGATGTCACTCTTGGACGAGCTTCTAAACCAATTTTTATTTATTTCGATGCCACGAGCTTCTAAGCAAGAATTTTTCGTCCAAATCTAAGTTTCCGGGGAGTATTTCCACCGAGACAAATTGCTTAATGTTAATTTTCCATTTTTACCGATGTCACTCTTGGACGAGCTTGTAAACCAATTTATATTTTTCCCAAGTTAAATTCCTTGTTAATTTTCCACCCAATTTTTTTATTTTATATTATACTGTATTTATTTATTTTCCAAAGCTATACCTGTTCACTAGCCAAGTTATCATGCTTGTACGTGGCTAAGCTAGAGGTTGAATCGTAAATTGAAAATGTGTGTCACGGTATAAAACACGAGCAAGGGAGACTAGGAGAATACTACTACTCGGCCTTTTCTTTTCCAAGTCTCTCTCTAAACTGAACATAGGGTTTCAGTATCAAAAACTGAAAGTTTTAATATCAAACCAGAGAAAATGACTGCTATAGGAGTAACTTCCTTCCGATTTCTTCTTCTTGATGATGAAGACAAAGGGATTGTTGGTTATTTTGGTTGCAAGGTTGTTCCTTGTTTTGGAGATGAAAAGGATGATGATTATGATGCTGTTGACGATGAAGAAGAGGAGGACGATGAAGAGGATGATGAGTAAGATTCTGAGGATGATGATGATGATGATCCAGAACACTTCTTTTGGTTTGGGCCAGCGCTTGAGGATGAAGATGAAGACGATGATGATGATGATGATGATTGTCCATACAAAGATGTGGTTACGATTGTCGACAACAGCAGTGAAGAAGAAGGGGATTCTAACTGATCTAGTCCTCTGTTTTCATGGTTCTGTTATGCAGGAATGGTATTGAATCACATCTTGATCCATCATCTTTTGTTTAGTTATATATATATATATGTTTTTTTTGTTATTAGTTTATCTTATGTTTTTTTTTGATGTTTAATTAGTCTGTTTGTAAAGCTACTTGTAAGTTTACTTTTTGTGAATGTTTAATATTTACTGATGCAATATTTTGTTTAGATTCCAAGGGCATATGTTGTTTAATTTTTGTCCATTGTTCATCTGTTGGAGTATCAATCTTTTGATAAAACAGAATGAACTAGTAATGTGTTTAAGGGGGCTTGGCTTAGAGATTTGGATATGAAATGTTAGGGTTAACCATGATTTTGTCGTGGCTTTGCTGTTAAAGTGATAGGATCATGAATATGTACTGAGTCTTGTATAACAGTTGAAAAATATAGCCAAATTTTTCATAAATTACAATGCCAAATCTGACAAACTTAACCCAAAAAAAAAATCAGAATTGAGAGCACAATTGAATAGTAGGCCTTTGACTGCTACATAATTTTGCTTACACAAAAAAAATTAGCATTCTAAAAATAATGTAAAAAACTTGAATTTAGTCTATGCCGAGTGCTCAGCCATAAATTTGCTCGTCTTGGTTGCTTCCCATGTTCTTATTCATTATAATCATTATCCAAATGTTCACCATAGCTTTTCTCAAATGCATCCCAAGAAGCAAAACCCTTTGGAGGAGGATCATCTCCAACATGGATCATTTTCTTAATATGAACTAATTCCCATTCTTCATCGACATACTCTTCTAGTATATCACCAATGCTTTCCACAAAGTCATCCCATGAAGCAAAGCCTTTTATCGGAGGAGGATCATTATTAACAAGACCATTGGCAGGAACAACACATTTCTCATTAGAACTCATCCTCTCAATTCCTTCGTTCTTTTACTTATGAACGAGGTATCTAATTTCTTATTTCTAGGATCCAAATCTAGCTAAATATATTATTTTTTTCTATAAATATCTAGTATGCAAATCTAAATGTAGTGGGTGGGTTATGTTTACCATGAACATAACAAACGAAAATCAAGGTGATATATGGAAAGTGCGATTTTGCGGATTTTGCCAGACCCAACAGAAAAATATTGCATTAGGATTCTAGGACTAGACTACTGATTGTCAGTTCTAATTAGACGCCTATAATCTTGTTGAAACTATAAAGAAATGTCTAAATATCCTGACACGTTAAGCATTCATGTCAATGAGATAGTACACTTGTTAAATTAAAAGTTTTTCTTCCTTATTTAACAAAATAGTCCTTCCTTATTGAATCTCAGACGCAATTTTTGCTACTACATTATTACTACAATCATAATTGATTTTTTGTAAAATTCATAAACACCAGCACTTGTTGATCATGCACGGTTTACCAGGGTTTACGCGTTTGCAGATGATGTGATTTATAGAGAGTGGTAAAAGTGGTTCGATTCTCAGACTTGTGAAGGATATTAATTAGACTTAAATTCTAATATTAAAATAGAAAACTCACTAAAAATTATAGTAAACTTAATCAAAGTTGATATCAATATTAAAAGAACACTGAGGCTAAGATTCCACTATTTTCCAAATTCAAAGTGATTTAATCCAATATTTACATTCATGCAATTTTCTTGTTCAATTTGATTCTTACTATTGCAACAATTAGATTTTCTAAAGCAATAATTGTAAATACCAAGCATGAAGCATCAAGAGTCTATAAACTAAGCATACTCCATCAAAATAGATCACAATCACTCAAATAAAAATCATATTCAATAATAGTCCAAGGCAAATAATCATAATAATAATTGCAATAAATTAAATTAAATAGATTGTACCGCTTTTTGTTGGAAAAATAGCTTCCTTTATCGCCTCAACAATGGGGTTTAGCTCCTCATATCGAAAACATGTTCAAAATAATAAATCATGGCTCAAAAGGTGGTTTTATTGAAGAGAATATATAAAACAGCAGATCTGCAACGGTGTATAGATGTTACGGAAGTCACCGTTACAGTTGGTGTTGCAATACTGAAGATATACGTTACTAATCAACTGTTACAGGATCAGAAATTTAAGACCCAAGAATACGACTGTCCTGCACAGCTTAGTGTTCTTCAGCTGTTAAACAACGACACTGTTCTGCGATTGTTCCCCGTGCGTCAATGTTCTTCGCGTTCTTCCTCTTCAGCAGCAGCAGAAACAGAGTTTGGTAAAGCTATGATTTCTTCTTCTATGGCTCTCCTTAGGTCCCCAAACTCTCGACACCCCTTCTATATGACCCAAACCATCTATTTATATCAAAAATACCGATTAAATCTCTCCCAAATCTTCCAAAATCTCTTTCCTTCTCTTTACGGCCAAGTTGCGGCAATTTCTTGTTTTAGAATTTCTACGCGTTTCTGAGCTTTTCTTTTTATTCTAAACTCTTCCTTAGATAGTTACAAATCTTTGGGAAGGTTTACAGCACTTTAATCTCTCTAAAATTCCCTAAAACAGGTCACACACGTGACTTTCCATATTTTCTGTTGTGATAAAAATCCGTCGATTGAGCCCAGTCTAATCGATTTCAACACCCGTATCAGATTGCTAGACCCATAAGGAGTCTATCTTATGAAAATCAGAGGTTCAATCGCCCTCAAACTCCTCCAAATCAGGAACCATAAAATTTGTTCTTCACTGCACCTATTTTCCCGCCAAAACCTGGTTTTTGAAATGTTGAAGATGGTTGCCCCTTATCCAGGGTAGGGGTGCGGTTAGCAGCTGCCTGGAAATGGGACACCCCTTAGTAATTAGGTTACCTCTTATCCAAAGTGAGAGTCCGAATAACAAATGTCCTCCGGGTGCTTTCCGATAATTTTTCGAGCCAATTTTTTCCAAAAATGTTTATTGGCCAAAAATACCTACAATTAAATAAAACACCATAATAAGTACAAAAATGAGCCCTAACAATATATAGAATCGAGACAAATCGGACACAAAAATGTGTCTATCAAATACCCCCAAACCTATTACTTGCTAGTCCTCGAGCAAAAATAAAATAGAAATAAAATCCTAACTCACTGTTGCAGGCATCGTCGATTGCATTTAGCGTATGCAATAAGCCGTTAAACCCCTAGGTGTCCATAGTGGTGAAGTGTTGTCTCCGGAGGGCTTACCAGAGGTATACCCACAAAACCTTTATACTCCAGACCCTAGCTATCTACACAGAACCTTGGAAGGAACTAAAGAATCTCCTTGGTTGGCATACTTATTGACTACAGGAGGAAGTACCCTGATGCGAAATTCCAATTGTTGTACACGAGTTTGCACTCAAGCATACTAAAATTCATATATAAGTGATAGAGCTCTACTCAGATAGTTGCACTATGGACATCAATATCCGTAGTCGAAACTAATCACATGGATAGATCAAGAAGATGGGTATAGAGACAAACATAGATGGTTTTGATGTTTACTAGGTGGACGGTGTTTCTCATATCTGTCTGAAGGCCTCCGCCAAAATGAACTTATCCTAATGGATTGAGATACCGGTCTGACTAATATCAACACACTGGCATATACAAGGGTACCAGTGGTCGATAATCCTAACTCTAGGTCAACACAACTGGCATATACAAGGGTTCCAGTGGTCGACTTTATTGAATTTATTCCAGTTGGTCTGATGGTCTGGTCTTTTTTTTTTTTTTTTACATCTCAATCACTCTAATTCACCCTAGCATTGGTAACAACTTGAATCGTGAGCCCCACTTAATCACTTAGAGAAACATAGTTTAAAAACAAAACAATATAAAAACAGAAGTGAAAAGGACTCAACGAGATATGGTGAACCTATCATGTTATTTCTAACACCCGAGCTTTGTGCTTTTATGAATAGACTCTTTAGATGTTGCCATCTAGTCAGATTGGTTCCTCAACTCCTACAACCAAAATGCTTCCATCCACTTAGATTGGTTAGTGCCATCCTTAATAGGGATAAATTTCTAGGCTCTGGATTTTATTTATTGCAACGAAAAGGTAACAAAAAGTTCTACACCACCCCCAAACTTAAATCTAACATTGTCCTCAATGTTTCTAATTAAAGAACAGTACCAAAAATATAAGTAACATGAGGAAATAGTAAAAAGATAAGTCGGAAAGATAGTACCTGGGTGAAGTGTAACCAAAAACCTACAAAAATATTATACAACATACAAAATCGCCTCGATGGTCAATCAAGGTAAACAGGGTCCTCCAGAGGGACCTCCTCAACATCACCTGTAGGAAAAGGCTCTAAAAAGGGATTCAATTGCTGACCGTTAACCTTCGAAGAACTACTACCATCTGGTGTCTCAATCTCAACAGCGCCATGAGGAAAAACAGTACGGACCACAAAAGGACCGGTCCACCGAGAGCGCAACTTCCCGGGGAATAGACGCAAACGAGTGTCATACAGAAGAACTTTTTTACCCGGAGAAAATGACTTTCGTAAAATATTCCTATCATGCACAAGTTTCATTTTGTTCTTATACTCCTTAGAACTATCGTATGCATCTCTACGAATCTCGTCCAACTCATTGAGATGGAGCTTTCTTTTAGCTCCTGCCTTGTCAAGTGAAAAGTTTAAGTTCTTAATAGCCCAATAGGCTCGATGCTCTAACTCAACAGGCAGGTGACATGCCTTTCCAAACACTAAACGATAAGGTGACATTCCAATGGGTGTCTTAAACGCAGTACGGTAAGCCAATAAGGCATCAGTAAGCCTCGACGACCAGTCTTTCCTATTTGGATTAACTTTTTTCTCTAGAATACGTTTAATTTCCCTACTGGAAACCTCTACCTGAACACTAGTCTGAGGGTGATATGGGGTTGCTACTTTATGGGTAATACCGTATTGTTTCATTAAAAGAGCAAACGGTCTATTACAAAAGTGTGAACCTCCATCACTAATTATAGCTCGCGGCGTACCAAAACGTGTAAGTATATTCTGTTTCAAAAACTGGACTACGACCCTGTGGTCATTCGTTTTACACGGAACCGCCTCAACCCACTTAGACACATAGTCTACAGCGACAAGTATGTAAAGATAACCAAACAAAATAGGAAATGGACCCATAAAATCAATGCCCCACACATCAAAGACCTCAATCACTAAAATAGGGTTCAAAGGAATCATATTTGTACGGGAAATGGTTCTTAAATTCTGGCAACGCTCACAAGAAACACAATGACTATGGGAATCTTTAAACAACGAAGGCCAGTAAAATCCACACTGCAAAATCTTAGCAGCAGTCTTCTTAGCACTAAAATGACCCCCACATGCATGTTCATGATAAAAAGGAGATAATACTAGACTGGTCACTCTCAGATACACATCTCCTAATAATCTGGTCTGGACAATACTTAAACAGATAAGGATCGTCCCAAAAGAAATGCTTAACCTCGGCTAAAAACCTAGAATGATCTTGCTTACCCCAATGTTGAGGGGTTCGACCAGTAACAAGATAATTCACTATATTTGCATACCAAGGTGATTGGGAAACAGAGAACAATTGTTCATCAGGAAAGCTATCCCTTATAGGAAGGGAATCACTAGGGGAACTAACAACTAGCCTAGACAAGTGGTCTGCTACTACATTTTCTGCACCCTTTTTGTCTCTAATGTCTGTGGAAAATTCCTTTAACAATAGGATCCATCTAATCAATCTAGGTTTGGTATCCTTCTTAGATAAAAGGTATTTCAAAGCAGCATGATCTGTATAGATTATGATCTTAGAACCTAATAGGTAGGACCTAAACTTATCCAAGGCAAACACTATGGCTAAAAGTTCCTTCTCGGTAGTTGTGTAGTTCATTTGGGCATCATTCAGAGTTTTACTAGCATAATAAATCACATGAAGTAATTTGTTTTCTCGTTGTCCTAAAACGACACCTATAGCATAATCTGAAGAATCACACATAATCTCAAAGGGTAGGTTCCAGTTAGGTGCCTGGACTATCGGGGCAGTAGTGAGTAAAGTCTTAAGCTTCTCAACAGCCTCTAAACAAGCATCATCAAAGACAAACTTAACATCTTTAGCAAGCAAATTGCAAAGAGGTCTAGAAATCAAGCTAAAATCCTTAATGAATCGACGGTAAAAAACTGCATGCCCTAGGAATGACCTAATATCTTTTACGGTTTTTGGGACTTGTAAAGTCTTGATAAGGTCAACTTTGGCTTTGTCTACCTCTATACCCTTTGAAGAGACGATGTGCCCTAACACAATTCCTGATTTAACCATGAAATGGCATTTTTCCCAATTAAGCACTAAATTTTTTTCCTTACACCTAGTCAACACTAATGTCAAATGATGCAAGCACTCATCGAAAGATGAACCAAACACTGAAAAATCATCCATAAAGACCTCTAAGAACCGTTCTACCATATCAGAAAATATGCTCATCATACAACGCTAAAAATTTACAGGGGCATTACATAGCCCGAAAGGCATGCGTCTATACGCAAAGGTACCAAAGGGACAGGTAAAAGTGGTTTTCTCTTGGTCTTTTGGGGCAATAACGATCTGATTATAACCGGAGTAGCCATCTAAGAAGCAACAGTGACTATGTCCAGCTAATCGCTCTAGAATTTGGTCGATAAAAGGAAGGGGAAAGTGATCCTTCCTTGTGACCTTGTTCAATTTCATATAGTCAATACACACACGCCATCCCGTGGTCACTCGGGTTGGGATTAATTCATTATTATCATTCTGGACTACAGTGATACCTGATTTCTTGGGGAAAACCTGAACAGGGCTGACCCACTTACTATCTGAAATTGGGTAAATAATACTCGCATCTAACAACTTAAGCACCTCTTTTCGAACTACCTCTTTCATGTTAGGGTTCACTCGACGTTGCATCTCCCCAGAAGGTTTGGAGTCTTCCTCTAAATGAATCTGATGCATACACACAGTAGGACTTATACCCTTAATGCCTGCTATAGTCCACCCTAAAGCTTCCTTATTGTCTTGAAGTACATTTACTAGCCTACTTTCCTGATCACTATCCAAATCGGAAGCTACAATCACAGGTAAAGTCTCAGATGGGCCTAAAAACACATACTTTAGAGTATCGGGTAGTGGTTTAAGGTCCAACTTTGGGGGCTCTTCTAAAGAAGAAATTAGGGTAGTCTCAGAAACTGGTAACGGTTCGAACCTAGCTTTTCATCTATCAGTGTCTAACACAGGGGTACAATCTAATAGAGCATTCACTTGTTCAATAGTGCTATCGTCGTCAAAATCTAAACCAAAATGGGATAGACAACTTTCTAATGGGTCTTCAGACAAGATGTTTGGTAATGACTCCTGAACTAAGGCTTCTATCATGTTCACCTCTTCAACACATGTGTCATCTAGCTCATGAGGTTTCTTACTGACATTAAAAATGTTCATCTCCATAGTCATATTACCAAAAGATAAACTCATCACACCATTCCGACAGTTAATGATCGCATTAGACGTAGCTAAAAATGGGCGACCTAAAATCACAGGTATCTGGTTCTCTGGGTCAGGGACAGGTTGGGTATCTAGGACCACGAAATCCACTGGATAAATAAACTTGTTGACCTCAATAAGAACATCCTCGATAACACCTCGAGGGATTTTAACATACCTATCAGCTAACTGCAGTGTCATCTGAGTAGGTTTCATTTCACCAAGTCCTAGTTGTAAGTATACATGGAATGACAGTAAGTTCACACTGGCTCCTAAGTAAATTAAAGCTTTTTCTACCCGGAAGTTACCTATTGTGCAAGCCATGGTAGGAGAACCCGGGTCTTTGTACTTTGGAGTTGTGGTGTTTTGAATGATTGAACTTACGTGACTAGCTAAAAAGGCTTTCTTATGGACGCTAAGTTTTCGCTTTCGCGTACACATATCCTTAAGGAACTTGGCATAAGCAGGAATTTGGCTAATTGCATCTAATAAGGGAAGTTTTATTGTAACTTTCTTAAAAACCTCCACTATGTCATTAAAGTTCGATTCCTTCTTTGTTGGTACTAATAGATGAGGAAATGGGGCTCTAGGCATAGAATCAAACTTTTCAGGAACCGAATTCACATCATCAGAAACTTTATCAGTCTCTTCAGCTACTTATCCTGAGAGGTGAGATCCTGAGGGGTGAACTACAGTATGTTCACTATCGGGCATGGGTACCTTATTGTCTACAACTCTACCACTTCTAAGGGTTCTAACAACATTCAATTGATTCGATGGTTTTGCACCTAATTCATGAACTTCTCTAGGGTTGGGTTGTGTTTGACTAGGAAACTTACCTTTTTCTCTCAAAGAATCACTTATCAGACCAACCTGGGTTTTTAACTCGGAAATAGCCTGACTATTTTCTTGTCCTATACTGTTACTAGCTTGTAGACTATGTTCTACGGATAACTGAAATTTTGCAGTTTGCTGAGTTAACAAGGCGGGAGATTCCTCTAAACTTAGGATTTTCTTATCTGACTGATTCTGAAACTGAGCTAGTCCTGAAGGATTCTTAGTATATCCAAAACCTGGGGGAGCATTATAATTACTAAACTGACCTTGACTTTGGCCCTTAGACCACGAAAGGTTCGGATGGTTTCTCCAACCAGGATTATAGGTTTTTGAATATGGGTCAATCTTTTGACGGTTATCAAATCTAGTGTTATTATAAAGAGCATTGTCCTGCTATTCAATATTCTGTCCTTCCCAAAAAGGCTCCACTCTACCACTAGTTTGGCCCACTTCTAAGGCTTCTAACCTTTTTGCTATAGCAGCAATTTTGGCATCTGATTCATAGCCTCCTTCTACCCTATTAACGTTTCCTCTACTTAAAAGAATTGTTTTCTGGGGTTCCCTACTATTTTCCCATTGCTGGGTTTTTTTCGGCGATTTCATTAAAAAATTCCATCGCCGCATCAACAGTTTGGTTTTCAAATCCACCACTGCATAGAGACTCAACCATGGTCGTTGTGGAATAATCTAAACCCTCATAAAGGATCTGAACTATCCTAACCTTTTCTAAACCATGATGAGAACACTGGGATAATAAATCATTGAACCTTTCCAAATACCTATATAAATATTCTCCATCTTGTTGTGAAAATGTGCATATTTGCGTCCTAATAGACGATGTTTTGTGCCTAGGGAAAAACTTATTGAAAAAGGCAGATGTAAGTTGTTCATATGTCACAATTGACTCGGAGTCCAAACTATACATCCACGACTTGGCCTTATCTTTCAAGGAAAATGAGAATAACCTAAGTTTCAAAGCATCATCATCTAAGCCTCTAATTCTTAGAGTATTACAAATTTCCTCAAAATCCCTAACATGGTAATAAGGGTTTTCATTTTATTTCCCTAAAAAGATTGGGAGCATCTGTAAGGTCCCAAGTTTCAGTTCATAGGGTGCCTCCGTTTCAGCTAACTTAATACACGAAGGACGAGTAGTCCTAGTTGGATTCAACAAAGCTTTCAAAGTTGCCATTTCTAGCGCTATCGGAGCAACATGGATTCTCTCCTCAGTCAAAGGACGTTCAAAAACATACTCTTCAAAAGTCGGACTTTCTAGATTAAGGTAATCGAGATGCTTCGAACTACTAGGTTTCTCTTTAACAAATCTACCTAGTGCGTCTCTTTTACGTCCAGACATACAATAGAATTTTCTAAATTGGAAGGGTAAGCAAACACAGATCAAGGCCGACTCAACCAAATCAAACCTATTGATTTCTATCAAACAAAAAGCATGATGGCTCCACTTAGATTGTTTCTAGACCAGCTTCTAATCCTTCGAACGGGAATTCGTTACACTTTAAGCAAGCCCCTCTGGAATCAATCCGAGTTAACATAAGTTGAATAGAGGCGAGGGAAGCTCGGTAGAGCTTTGATACCCAAGGCCTCACCGGTATTACAAGGTGGCGCAGTCACGCATTCAACTTACAGAAACTGTCAAGAACTTCGAAGTATGCTTAAAATAGTAACCAATATTTTTCGAATGACTTTCCTGTTAAGCTCGTTGTCCTATCGGTCTCGTTCTAGTCAAAATTTTAGGCTTAGGTTCGCGTAGGTTACGTGTTCCTAAAGCGAGCAAGAAGAGAACGGTGATGAAATCCGAACCCTTATCTTGTATGGCCAGGCCTTGCCCTTTAATAGAAAAATAAATGTCCGTATTCATTCCTCAACATATATGCATACGAAGGAGTCCAGTAACTCGTTGACAGGGGATTCGCGAGTGTTTAGAATCTTACCTCCCGTTCCAGACGGGGGATGAATCGATTGTAGTCGACTCGGGCCACTGACCCCGATGTCTAGTGTACGAACCCAAGGTGCAGAGACAATATCGTAATTGTCCTCCTTCTCTGCAAACAGTTTATATTTAAAGTACCCTTCCGTAGGGTAATAAAAAAATAATGTCCCAAAGTCCAAAGTCCAAAAGTCCAAAAATAATAAAGAAAAATTACAAAAATAATAAACACTAATACAATTTTTTTTTTTAAAAAGAAAATAAACAAACCCTAAACTAAAATTGTCTAAAATAAAATTGTCTTCTTTTCTGTTCTTTTTGCTTTAATATTTAGCTCCAAGTCTTTATGAAATCACCAAACTCTTTGGCTCAATTTTCTTTATGATCCAGAACCTGTAGACACAAGATAAATACCCAAAAACATAAAACAGACAAAAATAATAAAACAAATAATATAAAAAATAAAAATAAAAATAAAAATAAAATAAATCTAAAACCCTAAAAACAAGTCCGCGTCGGCGGCGCCAAAAATTTATGTGATTTGTAGATAGTGGTAAAAGTGGTTCGATTCTCAGACTTGTGAAGGATATTAATTAGACTTAAATTCTAATATTAAAATTGAAAACTCACTAAAAATTATGGCAAACTCAATCAAAGTTGATATCAATATTAAAAGAACATTGAGGCTAAGATTCCATTATTTTCCAAATTCAAAGTGATTTAATCCAATATTTATATTCATGCAATTTTCTTGTTCAATTTGATTCTTACTATTGCAACAAGTAGATTTTCTAAAGCAATAATTGTAAATACCAAGCATGAAGCATCAAGAGTCTATAAACTAAGCATACTCCATCAAAATAGATCACAATCACTCAAATAAAAATCATATTCAATAATAGTCCAAGGCAAATAATCATAATAATAATTGCAATAAATTAAATTAAATAGATTGTACCGCTTTTTGTTGGAAAAATAGCTTCCTCTATCGCCTCAGCAATGGGGTTTAGCTCCTCATATCGAAAACAGGTTCAAAATAATAAATCATGGCTCAAAAGGTGGTTTTATTGAAGAGAATATATAAAACAGCAGATCTGCAACGATGTATAGATGTTACAAAAGTCACTGTTACAGTTGGTGTTGCAATACTGAAGATATACGTTACTAATCAACTGTTACAGGATCAGAATTTTAAGACCCTAGAATACAACTGTCCTGCACAGCTTAATGTTCTTCAGCTGTTAAACAACGACACTGTTCTGCGACTGTTCCCCGTGCGTCAATGTTCTCCGCGTTCTTCCTCTTCAGCAGCAGCAACAACAGAAACAGAGTTTGGTAAAGCTCTGATTTCTTCTTCTCTGGCTCTCCTTAGGTCCCTAAACTCTCGACACCCCTTCTATATGACCCAAACCATCTATTTATATCAAAAATACCGATTAAATCTCTCCCAAATCTTCCAAAATCTCTTTCCTTCTCTTCACGGCCAAGTTGTGGCAATTTCTTGTTTTAGAATTTCTACGCGTTTCTGAGCTTTTATTTTTATTCTAAACTCTTCCTTAGATAGATACAAATCTTTGGGAAGGTTTACAACACTTTAATCTCTCTAAAATTCCCTAAAACAGGTCACACACGTGACTTTCCATATTTTCTGTTGTGATAAAAATCCTTCGATTGAGCCCGGTCTAATCGATTTCAACACCCGTATCAGATTCCTAGACCCATAAGGAGTCTATCCTATGAAAATCAGAGGTTTAATCGACCTCAAACTCCTCCAAATCAGGAACCCTAAAATATGTTCTTCACTGCACCTATTTTCCCGCCAAAACCTAGTTTTTGAAATGTTGAAGATGGTTGCCCCTTATCCAGGGTAGGGGTGCGATTAGCAGCTGCCTAGAAATGGGATGCCCCTTAGTAATTAGGTTACCCCTTATCCAAAGTGAGAGTCCGAATAACAAATGTCCTCCGGGTGCTTTCCGACAACTTTTCGAGCCAATTTTTTCCAAAAATGTTTATTGGCCAAAAATACGTACAAATAAATAAGACACCATAATAAGTACAAAAATGAGCCCTAACAATATATAGAATCGAGACAAATCGGACATATAAATGTGTCTATCAGCAGATCCGGAAGAGCCAGCACCTGTTGACAGGTATTATGTGACGCTGGTGTACTGCAATATGTTGATTTGATTAATCAGAACATATGGGCCATATCTTGAGCTGCAGCATGGTTTGTCTCATGTATCATGCCATATCTCAAGTCCCTGACCAACAATCAAAAATCAAAAAATGGTCAAACATAATAGGTCCCTGCACAATTGTGTATATTTATTTAATTTTAATTAGTTAATAGACGGGCCATATCTTGAACTGCAACTAGCATGGGCAACTACAAACACTATGTCAACAGCGCCTGAGACATAATCTATTATTTCTCCCAAACGAACAGTAGCAGAAATATCTCTCGAATCCTTTATTTTTCGTCGAAATCCAGTTTCATCTTCATCAATTTCACACCCTAAAATCTCCATCAATCAATTTCGACTTAGAGTAAAGAGTTTGGATTTGGTTGATTGAATATTCAATCTTCTCTAACTTGTAACCCTAAATTCAAAGTTGGGTGAATTGAACGAACCACCACCACTATCACCTAGTTCGTCCTCTATTTTGTAATTGAAGACTGGGTGGATTCATTGAATTAATTCCACGATGATTACTTTGCATAGAATCATCAACCATTTTTCAGGAGATCCCAATTAATTTTTTTCTAATCGAAGATTTTAAACTTCAGATTTGGGTGAAAAAATTCTGATTGAAGAAAAATTTGAGGTAAGATTAATGGATCGCATATGATAATTTGGTATAACTTTTATACTTTCCGGGGGTTGTATTTTCATTTTGCAGGTTTCTACTTTCATGTGTAAACCCAAAGTTGTTCAGGTTTTTGTGGAAGGATGACCCAAAACTGGGGCATCAACTAATTTCCCGCATAGTTATTAGGCTCTCATTTCTCACCGAGTGATTATTATTGAAAATTTAGAATTGTATTGGTTTCCTTTAAAAACGATAAGTAATTATTTGGTGAATGCTTTTTACATGTGCAGGTTCACTTCCTCTACAAAGGCACTTCACGTGTTCTGATGGTGATGATTCTTGAGTTAATACCAACGGATAGTGATCACCATTCCGGTAAGCCTTCTTTGCTATACTGATATGAACTGTGGTCCATTATTGTTGATTTCTCATTAATTTTTCTTTTCCCTTTTTTCATCAAAGAAAGTTGATGGTTTAGACAAATGGATTTGATTAGGATCATAAATTAAGGTGGGTCTCGATTTGTTACTTAGTGCATTTGTTTTTCTCTTAAAATCATTTTCAAATAGAGAACTCCGAAAGGTGATCTGAAATCTTAGCAAGGTACAAGAATGAGATGGATTCAGAAATATAGGTTAATGTATCAGGATCATGCACTTCAGTGACAACCTTTTTCTAGGATTGAAGCACTTTATGGGCACTAAATAAGGGTAGTCCTGTGTATATTATAGTCACTTCTTCGTTTCAGTGGACCAATCTTCTTAGTTATATCAAACTTGGCATCAACATATTTAATGGACCAATCTTCTTAGTTATAATTGTTTTCCCTAGTTACCCTGCACATTATCTATTTATGCCCTATGGAAGTGTCTTAATTATATATATTTCATGTTCTGGATTCCTTGCAGGTGAAAGTATTAACCAAGGCTTCCATAAATTTGGATATCGGGTGCTAGAGTGTGAGGCTTAGTATGATTGGCATACAAGGAGGAAACCAAATGCAATGATATCATAGGTTTCTACTTCAATTAAGGGGACCTTACAAGGTAAAGATACACTAGATGATTTCTAATGATTTTTTGGTGGCCCATGATTACATTGCTATAATTCTCCTGTAGTCCTAGTTATTATTTTTTTTCTTTTTTCTTAGTGATTTTCAGATACCTGTTGTTGTGGGGTAGCTTTGTATAAGGAAGTTAGCTTATACACAGGAAAGAATCGATCAACTCTTCTGTGAAACATCGATTTAAGGATAGATTTAAGTTCAATGGATCTCTCATAGAAGTATTGACACTGATTCATAATCTTGGAAATGCAAATCTGGGTTATCTTCATGTAAGATTCATTTGGGGGTTTCTTGGAGATTCATCTGCAGAAAACTTTATCAACAACAATGAATCAAATGATTCTTCTGTGAAAGATCGATTCAGACCTAGATTTCAGTTTAATCGATCTCTCATATAAGTATTGATAGTGATTCATAATTTTGGAAATGCAAATCTTGGTCATCTTCATCTAAGGTATTTCTCATTCATTCATTTGGGGGTTTAATGATTTTACAAATTGGAGGTTACACACTACTTATTTTGAATGGTACAATTTCTGATGGTGATTATGAACATCTCTATCTTTCAGATTTTATGTTTATTATGTTGTTGTGAATTGTATCCTGTTTTGAGAATGTATTGGTGATTATGAACATCTCAATTGCATGATTTAATACTCCACCAAGTAGTTATATATGTCAGTTGACAGATGATCTTAAACTCAGACATAGTATTTGGTTGTATGATGCCAGCATTGGTGAATAAAGCTTGTATTCTGTTTTGAGAAGCAGTATCTCAGGAGTCTCTGTGATTTGTATTCACTGTCAGATTGTAGAATTAAATTAGGTGTGCATAAGGCTCCACCAAGTAGTGTTAATGTCAATTATGTGCAAGTCGAATACGACGCAGCCAACGCAAGACAATTATTGTTAGTCATGTACTTGACAGAAGATATAAAAAATCAAACATATATGGATGTTCGTAATTTGTCCCTTTGCCAGATTGTAGATTAAGACTAGGTTTGTATATGCCTCTCTATCAAGTGAATTAGACTGGATAGAAAAACACTACAAGTGACTTGTTGTCAGTATGCATTTGTTTTCAATACATCTTAGTCTTGTACATGATCTAGTTCTTTGATTATAGTTTTAGTTTCTAGAATACACCCTGCATCTCCAACATTATCGACGCACAATCATTGGACAATATAAATAAGACGACTTCATCATATTGCATTTTAAAAAGTTACAACCGTTCTGTTCATTCAGTATTGAGAAACATTTACACGTTCATAAACTTAAACATACCCATTTACAAGTATTTCACCATCTTACCCACAAAAAATCTAAATATCAAAAAGAAAGAAAAAAAGAAGCAAAATCAACATAACATTCCCCTGCATTTTCAGTCTCCATTGCCAGAACCAAAAAAGAAAACATGATTCAGTGACTTACCATTTGCATTAGACCCATCTCCATTCGAATTCTTCTCTGTACTTTGATAATAGCTATTTCTTAACATTATGTCATCATTTCCATTCGAGCACTTACCCAAAAATCCACCATCTCTCTACAGAAGAATTCAAATGTCGATAAGGCTTACTCATTGTCATACCCATCACTCGGAATCAGAATCATCAGATTCATCGTCCTCCTCATCAGACGCCCCTTCCTCATCATCATACCCCTCTTCTTCCTCGCTAGACCCCTCTTGCTCCTCATCAAACCACTCTTCCTCCTCGTCTTCATCTGCATCGTCCGCTTCAGAATTGGTCTTTGGGGCCAACACTGCATCATTAATCCCAAATCTCTCATCTTCGCGAAAATCCTCAATCTTCACTCTTAGAGCAGATTCTGTATCACTTCGATACCCAAAAAAGCAGCAGGCTCTTCAACTTCGGAAGCATCACTGTCATTTTCTTTCTTCATTACTGCCCTTTCAGCTCACCTCATCTTTTTAGCATGCACTTCCCAAAACTTCTCCTCCTCTTCTTCATCTTTGAAAAGATCAAAACTACGCTTGTTTTGCAAAATCTGTACCGGTTTTTCAACTGGTTTCTCTTCTGCTTTGATTACGTCCACTGCATCATGCATCTCTTCCCAGAGTTGCGGGACTTCAATATCATATAACAAGTCATTTACTCTCTTGTGTACTTTCTCCAGATCATCCTTGGTCATCTGCCCAATCATCTGCATAGTGGCTGATAGCCTTTCACGCCTTTCTTTCTCTTCTAACTCTTTTAGTATTCGCTCTTCAGTCATGGGGGATTTACCCTTTGGTTTGTGTTGATCATCATCACCAGCCATTTTGATTGATTTGATTTGATTGAGAAAAATTCAGAAAACATTAATCTCCCTCTACAAATTCTCTTTCTGAATTTTTTTTCTCTCTGACCCTTTGGTTTCCCTGTTAATCCCTTTGATTTCCCTGTTTATTCTCTCTCTGGAATAAACTATATTATTGTAGGGTCACGGCTATTCCCAAGAGAAAGCTTTAATCGAACACGTACGCTAGTCTAATTGGCACCTATTCTAAATCAAAATGTCATAATGACGTGATAAACCTAAGTAAAATGGCATTTTGGTTAATTAAAGTGCTTTAACGAAAAAAGAAAAAAAATATATTTTCTTCTCTTACTTGCACGGGAGAAAGACTGGAAGAGGCGAAATAAAGAAACCCTAGGTAAGGGATTCTTTCCTTCTCTTATCAGATTAAATTCAAACTTACTTGTTTAATTTCATGAATGGGTGATGTTTTTATTTTATTAATTTGAAATTACTATTGCTAGGGTTTCAGGTATATACCTTTCCCAAAACTAAAATTGTTTTCTACTGTATTATGTAAACCTAGGGTCCTGTCAATTTTAAGAGTTTATTATGATCTTGGCTGTGATTCTATATCTTAGTAAGAATTTTAAGAGTTTTTTATTGTCAGGGTTTCTTTTGTTTATTTAGGTCTTTCATATTTTTATGATCATAAACCAATTTAGGTCTTTCATATCTTAGTATTAATTGGTTGAAACAATTGATGTTTTGTGTGATTTTTGTGACGGAAATTATGGAATTTGGTTTAGGTTGAGTTAATTTTTGTTACTAGTGGATGTTAATGGATTTAGGAATTAGCTTTTGTTGCTGTAAGGAGTAAAAGTTACATTGTAGATTAGGCCGGCGTTGTTATATAGCTGGAAAGGAGAATCTGTTACTATATTCTATCGATTTTGTTTTTCTTCACTTCGCAACAGTGTTCTATCATGCTAAGCAATTGGCTTAACAGGGAAGAAGGCGTATTTGAAACTCGGCGTTCGACAAGCGACGCACGTGCACTCTACTTGTAGCCTATTAGAGAACCTACTCATTCCCTACCTCCACATACAACAAATGGCATCGTTTGACTCCGCCGAAGATTTGGGAATCACCAAAGCATGGCAGCCGAAAGTAGAGTTCTAGATCGCTCCTCGACCGAGACCCTTTGGGCGAAGATACATAACAAATTTAGCCAAGATTATGGGAACCCGAAAAGAAGAAGTGTTCAACAAATCAAGGATAGGCACAACACCATCCTCGATGCGGTAGCTGGGTTTTTTAAAATCAAACACCGGATCTGGCACGCAATCCACCTGAGTTTGTCCCCTCTACAACTTGTACGTATCTTTATGGTTTATTCGGCATAATACTTTTTTCAGTTTATATGTAACCAAATAAGTTTGTGTGTTGTTTTTTTCAAACTAAGCCGTTAAAGCGCGCTACTTAGAGGAAAAGGGGGAAGCATTCACATTTGATGAAATCGTTTACTTCATAGTATTCATATTTTCGGAGTACCACCAGCTACGGAGTACCACCAGAACTCAATGGTAGGTGAATTGGACTCCATACTCTTATTTGGCTTCCAGATAGCAAAGGACAATTCTCTGTTAAGAGTGTCTATAATGTGTTGTCTAGTGCATCTAATACTTTTGCAGGTACTAATTCTGTTTCTCCACAGGTATGGAAAGCTTTGTGGAAGTTAAATTATTTTTTTGGAAGTGCTTAAAAGATATAGTCCCAACAAGAGATAAACTAGCTAGATCTATTTGTTTGGTTTTAAATATCAATGTTAGTAATATTATGGTACAACATTGTTCATTTAGGATCTAGATTCTCTTTTGGTTTTCTGCAGGAAATAATATTACCTTTGGTGCAGGAATTACTAGACATGAGATTAATAAATGGCTAATGGTTTCGGTTTGGACTTTTTTTTTTTTGACGCATCAGTTTGGACTATTTGATGTTCAAAGATTTTTCTGAACATAACTCCAAATAGGACAATGTCAATATATGGCATTAATAAACTTGTGCCTCCTGGAACTAATCTTGTTTCTTCTACTAATGGGGTTGTGTAGCCGCTAAGACGGAAACCTCCTGATAATGTTTACAAATTTTGATGCTTCTTTTAAGTCAGATTCATTACAAGGTAGAATAGGGCTAATAGTGAGGAATTGTGCAGGTAGCTTCATTCGGGTGCAAGGACAATGCTTCAATGGAGGAATGAAGATAGGAGTTGAAGATGATGAGATGGAATGTAAGGTTATGCTGGCAGCCGTAACTCTGGCACAAACTTTAATCATGTTATCTTTGAATCAGATTGTCAAACTTTAATAAAATCCATCAATGATCAAACCTATTATGTTAATTAGATGAATCAAACTTTGGTTTTAGATATTAATCCTAATTGGACTGAACACACAAATATAGTAGTGTGTTTTAGTTCACTTAATTCTAATTGGGGCCGTAACTTCTTCCAGTTCTTACGATTTTGTTTTTCAACTGCACCAACACGTACTCCACTTTATACAAAGATAGTTTTTTACTTTAGTATCGTTATAACAACTACAGCAACACGTACTCAGCTTTTTACCTATCATTTTGATTTATTTATTTTTTTGATTCATCTTGATTTATTTATTTTTTTGATTCATTTTGATTTATTTTCTGAATTTGGGTACGAACAAAAAAATCTTCAGGATGGAATGAATATTAATTGCATCGCATCCAACTCTGGTCTTTTAGATCCGTCAAAGCAGCAGGATAATAAGATTTGAATGATAAAATTCTTAACATAGAACGTGCAACATGCAAATTGAAGGATCTTTACCTTCCTATTTTACCAAATTATTTAGGATATACACTTAAATATTTTTCCGCAGCCTTTATTAGTAAAAATATCGCCAAATCTCCATTTACCCTCTGTGTTCATCTCTCTCGTCTTAAATCATTTCATGTTTCTGCTCTTAAATCTTCTAACCTCCCCATAGAAAACAGAACAATTTGTTTACTTTGATTATCTGATTCATCTCTTGGATAAACCATATATTCCCCTGTCAGTTTTTCTTTGCGGATTAATCGGATCGACCGTGTAAGTAATTCTTTCCAGTACTGCTTTGTTAACTGAGATTGTAACTCTAATGGTCATAGTAGGGTAAATATTGTCTTCAATTCAACTGTATCCAGGTAGCTAACCTCTGATTATTTGTATGATTCATATATGATAACTGAAACCGCATTGTGATTTGTGATTACTCTTTGTGTACGTATTACTATTTGAAATGATAATTCGTAGTTTTATTCGGACCAAAATAACATTTACACAAGATGTTGACAAGTTTTTTCTCCGTCCAGGTACCTGAGAATTCATAGTGGATCCTATAGTAATGGATAAATCTTGGATATATATCGATAGAATCGAACGACGTTATCAAGATGGAGTCGATGCATTTATAAAGTTTGCTACGCATACATACCAACAGGATATTACGAATGGGAAACGGAAACCATACGACGATGGAAAAGTTAGGTTTCTATGTCCATGTGTGAAATGTCTCAACCTCTACGTGCGTAAGGAAAGTAAAGTTAAGTTTCATTTATATTCTTCTGGATTCATTCAAAATTATGCCGTATGGACTAAGCATGGAGAAGGAGATGAGTCATCAAGGTGGACACTTCTGGATGGTAATGGCAGCGACGGTCCGCACTATGATGAACCAACACATGTTGCAGAGACTATAGAAATGGTTAGTGCTTTATTAGGAGATAACTTTTCAAAGGATTCTGAGAAGATGCAACGGATACTCAAAGATGCTGGGAAACCCCTATACGAAGGATTTGCAGATTTTACAAAGATATCTGCAATGTGTGAACTGTTTAACTTGAAGAGCAAGCACGGAGCTTCCGACAAGTTCTTTGATGAACTTCTACTACTGTTAAAATCCATGCTCCCTCCAGAAAATGAGATGATGAAAAGTACATATGAAGCTAAGAAGGTGATGAGAGATTTGGGTTCAGGTTACGTAAAGATACATGTATGCATCAATGACTGCATTCTCTATTGGAAGGATTACAAGGATCGCATCAAGTGTCCCACCTGTGGGGAATCAAGATGGAAAGTGGACGACACCACCCAATAGGTGCATAAAAAATTCCGGCAAAAGTCTTGTGGTATTTCCCAATTATCCCAAGACTGAAACGGTTGTTTCAATCAAAGAGAATTGTCGAATATTTATTGTGGCACGACACCAGAAAGAAAAAAGAGGGTGTTTTAAAGCATCCGGCGGACTCACCAGCGTGGAAAAATATAGATGAAAGATATCCCGTAATTCGTGATGATCCTCGAAATCTACGGCTAGGAATTTCGGCTGACGGGATTGACGTAAACAAAGGCATGAAAAAACAACACAGTGTGTGGCCAATTCTGACAGTGATTTACAACCTTCCGCCAGAGTTGTGTATGAAGAGAAAGTTCACCATGCTGTCATTAATTATCGATGGGGGGCCTTTTAAGGACATTGATGTTATGTTACAACCGTTTGTCGAGGATCTCAAGGAATTGTTTGAGGGAGTCGAATGTTTTGATGCGCTGAAACAGGAGATATTTACTCTACGTGCGGTTGTTTTATGGACAATAAATGATTACCGGCTCTCGGTACACTGTGTGGTTTCCCCTACCAGGGACGAGACGCCTATAAGGTGTGTGGGAGAAATACTTCCTATGTCAGGATAAAACATTGTAAAAAAAAGGTTTATACCGGGCATAGAAGATACCTACCATACGGTCATCCATTCAGACGTCAGAAGGGGTTCAACGAAAAAGAAGAAAAGGAAAAGGCTCCGGAACTTATGACCCCGTCAAAAATATACAACGAGGTAAAGTGTATAAAGAATAAATGGGTAAAGGGACGGAAGAACATTGTAGTGGAATTCGTGCAGAATAACCCTGGAAGAGTTGGAAAGATGAAGAGAATCGAAAAGACCATCGACCCAAAAAAGGGGAAGGGGAAGGAGAAGGGGAAGGAAAAGGAGACCAAAAGGCCCTACTGGAGAAAGTTCAATATATGGTTCCGGCTCCTCCCCTACTGGCGGTATCATGTTGTCCACCATTGCATAAATTTCATGCACGTCGAAAAGAATGTATGCGAGAGTATCGTTGGAACATTGTTGAACAATAATTTAAGTTGAAAGACCACCTTGCTGCTTGAATGGACCTGAAGGAGATTGGTATTAGAGATGAGTTACAACCTCGGGAAAATGGCAAAGGGGGATATATACTAAAGGAAGCATGTTACTCATTAAGACCGGAGGAAAAGTACACGTTCTGTGCAACATTATCCGAGATAAAGGTTCCACAAGGGTATTTTTCAAACTTTTCAACCCTGGTGAATCTAAAAGATCGAAAGCTTATCAGACTAAAATCGCATGATTATCACATGCTAATGCAACATTTTTTACCCATTGCGATTAAATCAATTATGCCGCAGCCAACAAGATATAATATTGTCAGGTTTTGTTTCTTTTTCAGGACAAATATAGCAAAGAAATCAAGGTGGCAGAGCAAGAAAAATTGCAGTCGGATCTCGTTGTGACGTTGTGCTTGCTCGAGAAATACTTTCCTCTATCCTTTTTCGACATCATGGTTCATTTAACTGTGCATCTTACCATGGAAGTGCAAATTTGTGGTCCTGTATTCTTTCGATGGATGTATCCGTTTGAAAGGTGCATGAAGGTCATTAAAGGGCATGTGCGAAACAGAAACAGACCTGGAGGAAGCATTGCTGAAGGGAACCTTGCGGAAGAAACAATTGAGGTTATCAGTGAGCACCAAAAAAGCATGAATGATACAGTCGGAATTCCACCAGAAAACCTCAACACATCTGACACTGGCGAAGATTCTTATTCTTGCAGGGAAAACCAATGTCAAATCCTAAGTTTCCTCGTGTTGATAAGGATCTGTTTGATAAAGCGCATTTCTATGTGTTTCCGAATTTGCCTGAAGTTGATCCTTACGTTGAGTAAGTATAACTAGATCTAACCAAATAACCTCATTTTTTATTTAGTTTTTGATTATGTGTCCGAATTTCTGTAAAGATAATAACATTAATCATTGCACTGTCCAACCGACACCAGAATTTTTTGAAGGAGAAATATATTGGTATGAATGATAAAAAGCTAGATCAAAAACATCGTGAAGAGTTCGCCTTTACAAAAAATGGTAAGAGTCTGCAGAAAATGTCACTCTTGCTATGTAACTTTTGCGTTGAGACGGAGGCTAATCCTTATAACGTATTTCAGGTTGAGAGTGAGTGGGCAGACTCTAGGGAAAACTTCAATCAGGACTTAAGGTGGCTATCAATCCCACCGAATGCACAAGTAGAGACATACGAATCATATCACATCAATGGATACTTGTTTCGCACAAAATCTCATGATGCTTCCTTTAACCAGAATAGCGGGGTTTACGTACAGGAAACTGACACGCACATTTGAAAAACGGGGATTACCCTTAATATGGCGGGTTATTATGGTGTTTTACAAGAGATATGGGTGCTAACATATCATACGCCGAAAATGCCACTTTTCAGGTGTTTATGGGTTACCAAAGCAGGGGTCTCAAAACACAAACTTGGTTACATTTTGGTTGAGCTTGATAAGTTGGGACTCCAGGATGATCCTTGCATTGTAGCCTCCCAAGATAAGCAGGTATTTTATGTGCCAGACCAAGAAAATAAAAAAAAGTCTATTGTGTTAGGTGCACCTACCCAAAGCTGGAAATATGTTGGTGATGAAGTCGACGAGGAATTCAGTACGACAGTTATTTGTCGGAATGAGTATAAATTGCCAAAGGTAGATAAACTTGACCTGCAAGAGACATCCAGGGATGATTACTATCGGGACGATATTAAGGGTAGAACTGCAAGGAAAGCACCAACACCAGCACCAACAGCAGTCCCTGCTTCTCAAACGACTGCATCTGAGCAACCATTTCCAAGGACTAAGCGAGCCAGGTGATAGAATGTAGTTGTTTGTGTTTGCTAATAGATGAATGATTAGGTTGGAACATTTTTTGGCTTTTGTTTAAAGAACTGGTTAGTGTAAATTATATACTCTTAGCCTTTGTTTTTGGTTTTGGGTTATACTATTTTGGTAATGATGATCATCATGGTACTGAATTTGGTACAAATTTAAGTCAGCAGTTTGGAATTTCCTGTTAACTAGAGAATGAATGTATGGATTGATGAAAAAAATTGATTCTTAAATCATGGTGTGGTTTGTGTGCAGATGGGTTTTAACAATGTTGGATGAGTTTGGATTTGGCTATACTGATTGTTGAGTTAATATTCTGTCATGTTAGGATTAGTAGTAATAGTATTAGGCTTGCACATAGATTTTCTTTTAGAATTGGGCCTAAAATAGTCTTTTAGGATCAGCTTTCATCTGAGTGGGTATGCTGTGAAGAGGCCTCTGAGTCAGATGGTCAAAACAATTCCCACTACGCTGAGTAGAGACTTCAGGCGGGTCGAGATTCACGGGTAATATCAAATGATTTTTATACAGGGTCCGACCCGCATATGTGGTCAATTTATGAGCACCAAGTGTTTGTTGCCGCTGGGCATGAGCCAATGAGATGAAGTTTCTTTTGCTAGGCCAAGGAGAGTAGACAGTAGGCTTGCCAAATTGTGTCATCGTGCAAGTCCAATCTCTAGGATGATTGACAGTTGTGATTTGAAGACCGTTGCTCTTCCCAGCCCAGATAAAACCGCAGAGAGGGTAATTCCTTTCAGTTTCTCATTCAGTTTTCCTTGAGAAAAATCAGTAAATACTGCAATTTACTCATGTCTAAGAGGTATCCCATAATAAAAAATTCCTTGAATATCCAAGCTATGAAGGGTGATCTGGTATCCCAAGGTTCTAATCAGGGAGAACCAAAAAGATCACGAGTCAGTCAGCCTTCGCATCAGGTTTGTTTTTCTGAGATTCAATCTAGTTTTGATTATGATTTGTGTCCTAAGGCTTATGAGGCTATAATGGGTGACCAAATTGAGAACAATTTGATATTTGGTTTGAAATTTTTGTAGGGTGGTACTGCAAGGGTGTGTGAAGGTTTTACTAGAATAAATGAGAATCAACTGCACTACAGTTCTGTTGCAAATCTTGGCATTGCAGGAACTGGAGATGAGAGAATTGTGCATGTAGTTTCCGGGTATGGGAATCACCATCAGAATGTCGAGCGAGGGCGTATCGAAAATGGGAAGCTTGTTGGCGTCAAGGATGGCTGGGTTCTGTTTTCTCTTCATCCCTCTCGAGGCCAGCATGTGGTAAAAGAAGGAATTGTGCATGTGGGTGATGAGAGAATTGTGTGTGGGGGTTCTCGTCAGGTTTTTTTTGCAGCCCCAGTACCTGACGACGTCAAAGCTCAGATTCACATTAATGATACTCGTCCTCCTACTCTTGAAAAGTTACTCTTCCCTAACATGTTCGTGCTTGCTCCAGCACTTAGGAAGATAGCTGCAGATGTGGCATAAATATCCCAACCAGGATTTGGCGAAGTAACTCATCCGCACGAAGTACCAAAAGACGATCTTTTGCCACCAGGGGTTGATGCAAAGGTTGTGTCGCAGGTATATAGAGCTGCTAAGGCCAGTGCAATGCGTGGAGAGATACCTCAATCTTCTGAACTGCCAGCTGACGAAACTTTGCCACTAGGAGCTGATGCAGGGGTTGTAGCGCGAGTATATAGGGCTGCAGTAGCTAGAGCTGTAAGGGATGTGGACAGTGCATCTGGGGATGCAAGAAACTTCTATCCAGGTAGACTTCAAAAAACTGCTCAGAGTGATGTGAGGAGTAATAAACAAACAAGTAGTTGTATTTTTGGTTGGTACCATGATACATAGATGTAAAACAAAGTGGTGTTGGGTTTTAAATATGGTTTTCTTGTGGTTAATTCAATGTGCATGTTATAATTTATAGTGTTTGAAACAATTATGCACTGCATCCCCACAATAGTTAGATAGGTGGTATAGAAGAACCAGTAAGCATACAAGGGAAAGGTCTATTGAGTAGTACATTGGTTCAATTTATAGAAAGGACTAGATATAGGGGAATTTCTAGCATGATTTGAAAGGGATATGCTTATAGAGAGTTGTAGTAAGTATATAACACTGAAATGAAAAGAGTGAGACAAAAACTTACCCCCAGGAGGTGTAGCCAAATTTGTAAATAGATACATACCAGGATGAGGATTCCCAGGAATCCAGCAGAAGACCTATGAATTAAGACAACCTAGGAACCTCAGTGTTAGAGAGTGAAATTGTTGTAGAGTATAACCAAGTGATTCCTTAAAATCCAATATTGAATATGTATCAATGAGATAAAAGTACCAATTGTAGCATCCACTATGGGGAATCTTCAGGAAGACAGTACTAGAGTGAGGTTTGCTAAGTCTAAGATTAAGAAAGAAACTTCCGGTCTTAGATAGGGCAGAAAGCCTTGCAGAAGAGGTACTGGAACTGAAAGGAGCTATAGTTGAATTGAAATTTATCTTCAAATCCTTGAAGTTGAGGAGAGTGGGTATCTTGAGTACAACTGTGAGTTGAGTATTGTTGTTGATTAGGTGATTTTGGTGGTTTTGGTGATTTTACTTGGAAGGGGAAAATCCAGCTTCCAGCCTGAGATAACTGGTGATTTGGACACACATATAATAGCGTGTCCAAAAAAGGAACTTTTTGGCCACACTTTGAATTTGGCGTGTTTATTAAAATGTTGAGTAGTTGAACTAGTTTAGTTTTTTCAAAACACTATTTTAAACATCTAAAGATGGGAAACTTGGTGGATTGATACGTTACCTAACTCCTTCGAGGTCATGCGTTCGAATATGGGCAAAAGATTTTTATTAATTTTTTCAAAACGAACTTTTTAGCCACGCTATAAAACCGGCGTGTCTATAGAACGCACACTATGGACACACATATAATAGCGTGTCTAAAAAAAGAACTTTTTGGCCACACTTTAAATTTGGCGTGTTTATTAAAATGTTGAGTAGTTGAACCAGTTTAGTTTTTTCAAAACACCAATTTTAAACATCTAAAGATGGGCAGCTTGGTGGATTGATATGTTATCTAAATCCTTCAAGGTCATGCGTTCGAATATGGGCAAAAGCTTTTTATTAATTTTTTCAAAACGAACTTTTTAGCCACGCTATAAAACCGGCGTGTCTATAGAACGCACACTATGGACACACATATAATAGCGTGTCCAAAAAAGGAACTTTTTGGCCACACTTTGAATTTGGCATGTTTATTAAAATGTTGAGTAGTTGAACCAGTTTAGTTTTTTCAAAACACTAATTTTAAACATCTAAAGATGGGAAGCTTGGTGGATTGATATGTTACCTAACTCCTTCGAGGTCATGCGTTCGAATATGGGCAAAAGCTTTTTATTAATTTTTTCAAAACGAACTTTTTAGCCACGCTATAAAGCCGGCGTGTCTATAGAATGCACACTATGGACACACATATACTAGCGTGTCCAAAGAAGAACTTTTTGGCCACACTTTGAATTTGGCGTGTCTATAAATCGTACACTATGGACACGCATATACTAGCGTGTCTATAAATCGTATACTATGGACACACATATACTTGCGTGTCAATAAACACTATGGACACGCATGTACTGGCGTGTCAATCAATCCTACACTATGGACATGCATATACTGGCGTGTCTAATGAACCAAATTAAAACCACGCCTTAAATGGCGTGACTAACCTTTTGGACACGCCACCACTACCTAATGTGGCCATAGACTGGTCTATAAACACGCCCAATCAAAAATTTAAAGTTAATGTGACTAAACGGTTGATATTTTGACACGCTACTAGCCCAGGCGTGGCTGAAAGCACTTATATTAACACGCCCATTGAACACGGCGTGTCTATAAAGTAAAAATACACCCTATAGACACGCCAAAACCAAAAAGGCGTGACAGTGAAGCATATATCTGGCGTGGCTAAATGCCAATTCTGTACTAGTGGGTGTGAGTTGTCATACAAAATAAAACCCAATGACAGGGAATTCGTAGGTGGATAGAGTCTTACCTCCCGTACCAGACGGGCGATGAACCATTGAAGTCGACTCAGGCCACCGACTCCAATGTCAGTGTACGAACTCGAGGGGCCGAGACAGTATCGTAACTTTCGTCCTTCCCTGCAAACAGTTTATATTTAATTTTTAACCCTTCCTTAAGGTTTCAAAATAATAATAATGTCCAGTCCAAAAATAAAAATGTCCAAAAAGGAAAATAAAAATTACAAAAATAAAACCCTATTTACAGTTTCTGAAAATAAAACAAAATAACTATATACAAAATCTTCTTCTTCACTCCTTTCGGATTCCTCTTTTCTTTCCTTTGCTGGCGAAGCTTTCCTTTTATAGAAATTTTTCTTTCCTCGTAGCTTCGTTCCAAATCTGAAAAGAATCGAAAAATACCAAAACGCGTAAAAAAGAACAAAAATAATAAAAATAAAAAGAAATCTAAATACAAGTCCGCGTCGGCGGCGCCAAAAATTGATGTTTTTTTCAAGTGGTAAATAAAAGTTCGTTTCTCGGACTTGTGTAGACTCGATTCAAGACTTAATAAAAGAAAATATATTCACAAGGTTGTCACAATATCGAGAGATTACTGAGACTCTGGATTCCACCGAACTTCATATCATGTGGTTCAAATATCAATTCTTAGACAATTATTGCTCATATGATAAAGATTCATCGACTCTATTTCTTTGCCAAGGTAGATTCCGAAAGTAATGACTGTATGTCTAAAGCATGAGACATCAAAACATTTAAGCTAAGCATGACCCATCAATTGAAATCACAACCATTCAAGAGAAATCATAAATCAATTCAATTTTAGTGCAAAAAGTCATATAAATAATTAAATAGAATTACCACAATGATGAAAAGGGCTTTCTCCGTCGCCCCAGTGTTGGGGTTTAGCTCCTCATATTATTCACGTTCTCAAAATAGGTGTTTATAGCTCAAAAGTGTGAAAAACAAGAGAAAACTAATAAAGCAGACAGTTTGCAACGCCAAAGAGGTGTTACAAACAGACTGTTACAATAGGTGTTGAACTGTTACAGAGAAAAGATGACAAGTTTATGATATATGTGATATGTTGAACAACGATACTTGTCTTGTGCTGTTTGAGTAAGACTGCCTCTGCGACTGTCCTCGTCTGTCCAACGTTCTTCAGCTTCTCTTCTTCACCAGCAGCAGGTGAATATTCCTACAACTTCACCTGCGCTTCTCTGCTCCGATTCTATCGACCCCCAAAGACTCGACTCCCCTCTGAGACTCAAACCAGTGCTACTTATATATCACAGGACAAAAATCTCGCAAGTTAATCCTTCGAACCTTTTTCTTTCCTCCAAGCCAAGTCACGGAAATATCTCCTTTTATCTCTCCATGTACGCGTCTGAGTATATCCATAATTGCCAAAGCATGTGATCAAATGTAGCAGACTATATTCTCTTTCCGTTTCTGCACGTATCTTTCAAATATGAATTAAAATTCCCGAGAAGCTCTCGTCCCTGTGTAATCAAACATCAAAGATTTTCTTCCCTTTTTTACGTGAAAAATCCTATTACCATCCCTGTTTGAACGAGACAACTTGAAACCAATCAAAATCCAAGATAAAAACTCTCCCATAATCTTGACGGAATTTCAAAACTTCCGACAATATTTCTCCTCCCCTGTTCTTTCCATAATCAACGGTATGGCCCAATTCACTCGATCTAACCACCCATTCTAAGCCTATTTATCCATAACAGGCCTTTCCCAGCTAAATCCATCGGTTAAATCTATCCCAAACATGCCAAAAATCCGATGAAAACTTATGCAGTAAACTGCCTCTTTTCCCGCCAAAACATGTGTTTTAAACCGGGAAGAAGGAATGCCCCCTCTCCTCCTATGGGGTGCCGATAGTAGACGCCTTTGGGGATGACCTGGGGTGCAAATGACGATGGGTTACCCCTTATCGTCTAGGTTTCCCTTATCCATTTGAGAGTCCGAATAGTAAGTGTTCTCCGGGGTACCTTTATCAACTTTTCGAGCCGATTTCACCGTAAAAGTCCATTTCTCCAAGAACACCTACAAATACATAAAATAGCAAAATAAGCACAAAATCGAGCACTAACAATATATATAATTAAGAATAAAATAGATACATAAATGCGTCTATCAGTGATGGTCCGGGTTATGGGCTGTTGCAACATAGGATTGTTACTCTTCCTCTCAAGTATGGTGGATTGGGTACGTATTATATGTCTGACACACGAACCTACTGTTACCTTGCTTCCTGCCTCCAGACTTTTTCCTTGCAGAAATCCATTTTGCGACATTCAGGTATCGACCTTGTTGGTTCTTGCTTCACTAATGCCTTACATGACTTTAACACAGCTTGTAGTGCCTCCATTCCTATTCCCAGTTTAGAAGATGTTGCACATGTCCACTCCATGAGTTCCCTCGCAACTATTTACTTTGATACCGTGGTTAGTTCGATGCCTACCAGCTTCCAGATGACAGACCGTGATAAGGCTTTGTGGCAATGTAATCGAGACCAGCATGCTCAAGATTTCCTGTTGGCAATACCCATTGAAGGCTTGGGGAAGAAAATTGGTCCGGGACACTTCAGTGCAATCCTCAAATATAGGCTTGGAATTCCTTTATTTGAAGAGGATGGGGTTTGTCCTAGTTGTTCGTCTGCGATGGACAAATATGGTTATCACGCCGTGCATTGCAAAAATGATCTAGGCTTGAAGTTTAGACATGACCTCCTCCGTGATACTTTTGCGAATATATGCTATCGGTTGGGTGTTCCAGCACGGAAAGAGGTTGATCTTGGAATTATCTCTAACAATGGCTCTAGTCTTATTCCGGCGGACATTGAGACAACGGCTGTGATATTTGCCTAGATGTCACTATCATTTCCCCCTTCACAGGGAATGGTGTTCGTTCCTTTGTGCCCGGTCAAGCCATTGACAAGGCTGTCTCCCTCAAGCGAAAGAAGTATCTGGAAAAGTGCACTGCTCAAGGTTTTGGTTTTGGCACCTTAGCTTTCACCACTTTGGGTGGACTGGGTGACGAGACTTCGACTTTCTTAAGATATTGCGTAATTTCTCGGCTAGTCATGATGCTAATGTTGGAGTTGGAAATTTTCTTTTCCATAGAATAGGGGTAGCTCTTCAGAGAGGGGTTGGCACACAACTTGTGTCTCGTGTGCCAACTAACTTCTTGAAAGAACCTGTCATGGAGTGATGTTTGTTATTTTATTAATTACCTAAAATTAATAAAATACATTTAATTTAATTTTTTTAAGAAAAAAAATTGTTAATTTATTTTTTTACGAATCTAAGTTCGGCGGACAAGTGATATGCCAAACCTAAACATACATAAGTTCGACTGATAATATGTCAGCCGAACTTGTGTTTTCTGAAAACATACCTAGGTTCGGCAGATTCGATAAAAAAAAATAGGACATCTGAACTTAATATTATTTTTCATAAACTGAAGTTCGGCTGACATCTTCGTGTTTAATTATCAACCGAACTGTTCATCGACATTTTCAGGAATGAAAAAAAAGAGAAGTTCGGCTGATAGTTTTGATTTTATTATTAGCCGAACTTTGCTCTGTAATTGTCGTAAAAAAAAATTCCATGCAATAAGAAAAAGAAAAGAAAAAAAATTTAATTTTAAGGAAAAAAAAAAGAAATATTCAAAAAGCGATTTATAAAAAAGAATTAAAAATTATAAAAAGATAAACTAAACAATTTAGTATTAAAAATTAATTAATTAATCAAGGGTATTTAAGTAACTTAACCACTCATTGACACCCGTTATCACCCCACACTAGTTAGGGTCATTCATATGTATGCCCCAAAATTTCTACGTATGCCCCAAATGAGGGTTCATATAAAGTGATGCAAAGAAAATTACATAATACCTAACCACATCGTCTAAGGCCCAGTCCATCACCGGTTTCTAAATCCAGGCCACGTCCAAGATTTTTTCCAGAACCCGAGATCCACTGCCAACACCCATTTTAGTCTGTTCACTTCCCCAATCCGACTGCGCATCTCAAGTTACATCTCAAGACCTGCTATGAGTCCCAACTTCAAGCCACATATACAAGGCCACAACACCACTTAGAGTTCGTATTCATTTTGTTTTCGGCCATAACAACTCCCGTGGGAGGTTAGGTTTTTTTTCCGTTTCTCTGCTTCTCCTCTAGCGAGATGCAGGGATGTTCTCAAGAAATTCCTCCTCTGGTAGCCTCCTCCTTGCCTCTAGAGGATTCTATTATGGGGGGTGTTGATAATACTAAGTTCTATGTCAATGATTTGTTTGTGGATCCAGTTATTCCACCTGGTTTTGAGAGTTTTCCTAAATCAGGTAATGGTGGTTCTCCGACAGATTGGTCTTCTCTCCTTGATAAGAAGAAGGAGTCAGTTATATCTGTAGATGTGGAATTCTACTCATATCTGGTGCTTGATGGTAAGAAATTGATGGATATTCCTTATGAAGTGTTTGATGAGGATATTCGACAATGTGAAGATAAAGTTATCGGATCTTTTGAGGAAGAAGATTACCTTTCAATTTGGTTCGTAATGCTGTACATCGTGCTTGAAAACCTAAAAGTAACCTTAAAATGACTATTCATGGTGAAAGTATGTTTATATTTGATTTTGAACTCATGCTTTGGAAATGGGGTCAATGTTTATTTCAAATAGATTGTTTATTATCAAACCTTGGTCTAGAAAGGTTGAACAGGAAATTGCAGAATTGAAATCCCTTCCGGTTTGGATGCATTTTTGGAATGTTCCTTTGTTTATGTGGAATAACAAGGTCTTGAGTATGATTTCCAGTTTTATAGGGAAAACTCTTATGATGGTGTTTGAGGGTGAAAACGGTTTCTGCTGATTTTGGTAATTTCGGGTGTGTGGGTGAGAAACGAGTCTAAACCCTAAACAATGTACTGCAAGGGAGTACTTTAGATTCGAGAGATCAATCTGTACAAATTCGGCCTAAACCAATAAATGGTCGTTCCAGACTTGATTCGGTCACAAAGTGGAGGAGAAGGGTTGGTTTTGGGGATGGAAGCGAAGAGAGTGTTGAGACCAGAATAGTTGATTCTGGAAGAGTAGTTGTTTTACGACTTGCATCGGAAAGTGGGAAGCTAACAGATGGGAAAGCTAGCAAATATTTTCCGAGTGTTGTATTATCCTGACCAGAACTTGTTGTTCGGTGGAAATAGGTAAGACCTATTTATACAAGTCGAAGTGAAACGTACTCTGGTCTCGTAAGAAATGGAAAACGGATGAGTAAATGGTAGGAGGTGGTAACTGGTAATGCTTGGAATTGATTTTCCATAAAAGAAAGTGTTTCACCATTACTCCCTGTATTTACTAACCGCCTCATCCTTATGACACTGTCTTGTAACGGGCGTAGTGTACGCCGCACGTTGTAAACCGCCAAACCAATACCCAATGAGCATCCCTCAGTTTGTGACATGTGTTGATGTCTCGAGTGTTTTCGTGGAAAACATTTAGCATGTTGCTGTTGTTTGGAAAGTTGAGCTTGGTAGACTTTCCGGCTCGGTGGTGACCTTCGACGGTCGAGATTTTGTATCTTGAGAGGAAGGGTAGCCGTTGATTATTGCAACCCTTTGTTTGGTAGCCAGTGGCATGAAAGCATGGCCGGCATGGCTTTAATATGGCATAGTTTAGGCGCGGCCAAAAGCTAGGGTTTGGCGTCGGGCCAAAGGTTACCATGTGTTAGCTGTTAACCTTGGACAGCTAAGATCTGCATCTTATATGGAAAGGTGGCCGTCGATTGTTGGAAGCCTTCGTTTTGGCAGTCGTAAAGGGAAGTCCGACATGGCATGGTTTAGGCGCGGCAAGGTGGATGACATGCCATTGGCACATGTGGCATGGTCGGCATGCCTTGGCGCGGTTTAGGCGTGGCCAAAACTAGGTGTAGATGGTGGATTTTCAACAAAGGGCAAAAACCGTAAAATCACGAGGCATGTTTTTGACATGGCTTTCAGGCATGCAACGATTCAGATTTTACGAAGCCATGATGAATATGTTTTCGAAAAGCCTCCACCAGCTGAGCGTTCGATCCCTAGTATTTCGTCGTGACCTCTATGCAGAATAAAGTATTTGGGCGGTTTTCCGTAGATTGAGAGCTTAACGCCTTCAGGACGTCGGTGATACTCCCTGTTCCATGACTGCAGGAGAGAGACCTACCTACACATAGAAGAATAGTTGGGCGGCGGACGCCTTCGGGACGTCGGTGACACTCACCGTTCCCTGATTATGTGGAGAGACTGTGCATAGATTCAGGCGCTTATCCGTAGGTTGAGAACACTAACGCCTTCAGGTCGTAAACAACATCGTGACTCCCTGAATATGCACCATTCAGAATAGATGTGACCCTTTAACTTGCTAATATCTTTTCTGCAATAGATTAATCCTGCCGTGACATTTACTACTGAATTCCCAGAATAATCTATTATTGCTCCTATTCCATGTTCGAATCCACGGCCTGATCCCATGGAATGGCAATAACAATTGCTCATATTCCATGGTCGAATCCACGGCGTGATCCCATAGAATGGCAATAACAATTGCTCCTATTTCATGGTCGAATCCACAGCTTGATCTCATAGAATGACAATAAAACAATTGTGTTATCTCATTACTCCGATTTCATGATCGAATTCACTGATCTCATCAAATGGTAATAGATAATATTAATTACTCTGATTCTATGGTCGAATCCACGATCCCATAGGATGGTAATGCTTGTTTTATTATTCTGAATTCGTAGTCGAATCTACAGCTGATCCTGCGAATTAATAATGAACAACTATTCATTTTTATTACTCAGTTTCATGGATTATTCTCCACTGAATTCATAGATTAGTAATAGATACTCAACAACCGAGCATCTGGACCATCACTGAGTAAGCCCCACAAAAATGGTGCGAGTGTACTCGACAATAATGCACGACTGAGCACCCGGATGCACGAACGAGTGTCCAAAAATACGAAATAATGAGGGATCCTTCGCAAAACAGGAGAAAACAATAAATATTAATAAAATAATAAGAGACACCCAGGGTCGGGCCCACCAGTCGGCCGGTCGGCCATGACCTAGCCATGGTCGGTCCGTGCCTCTTCCATTATTTTCCTTATTTTTTGTTATTTCGTGAACTTACGAAAACTCCTTGGTTTTAGCAACTTTCCTTGTTTTTGCAAAACTCGTGAATTCTCCATAACTTGGTGGATTCACGAAATAATATTATAAAATAAAGAGAGGTGTGCGGGACCGGGCAACCTAACCGGCCGGCCATGCCTAAGCCGTGGCCGGTCCCACACCTCACAATCCTTAGATTTTTATAATTATTATTCCCTAATCTCACGAAACTCCTCCGTTTCAACAAAAACTCGTGGATTCTCCATAACTTCAAGGATTCTCCATAACTTCAAGGATTCATGAAAAATAATAAAACAGGGAAAGGTGTGCGGGACCGTGCAACCTAGCCGGCCGGCCATGCCCTAGCCATGGCCGATCCCACACCTTGCAATCCCTAATCTTTCATAATTATTATTTTCCTTAATTCATGAAACTCCTGGAGTTGGAGCAAAATTCATGATTTCTCTATATTTTCTCGAATATTGCTCAAATCACGAAAAACCAAAAGCCAACATAGTCACACGACTGGCTAGCCTCTCACGGAATTTTTAAATATTAAAAAACTTTTATTTTAATATTCTCAAAATATTTATGAAGTGAGCATACATTCTCATTCCAACAAAAATCGAGAATTCTCAGTCAAGATGAAACTCTTCTGAAAATTCACTATGTTGCTCGAACGCACATCAGAAATACTGAAACTCTCAGTCTGGAAACACGGAAACCACGGCAACATGTGCATGCCTTCATGACCGACTAGAGTCATTCCTAAGTCTTGCACAAAGCCGGTCTCACAGGTTTTCATAATTCTGACCTAATTTGCTCAATTGCTCATACTGGGCCCGAACTCTCTCCAACCAATTGGGGGATTCTCCAAATGACCAACAACTGGTCTCGTGACCACCAAGAGCCGGTCCCATGCTCTTTTGGTCGGTCCTCATCTCTCATACTGATTTTTTATCACCTAATGCTGAATCCAACAATATTTCAATAAATGATGAAACCTGCATTTAATCATCGTTCTTTCACCAACTCTCAAACTGAGAACCCTGGTGCGTGCTCACTTGAGAACTGGGAACCCATGGACGCTCATCATCCCATATGGTCGGTCCCTCCTCACTCATGACCAATTTTCAGCAATTCACCAATTGATGAAGGATTGATAAAAATTAGGGTTTCGAACAAACGCTCCACGAATCACCATTCTGAGCAAGTTCAAACACAAAATAATATTGATTCAAAAATCAACATCCAAATTAATAATATTCGGTAATTCACCAATATTTTTGATTAATATTTTATTGGGTCACTGCACCAGTAAATAATTTATCGAATTGAGAAATACTTGCTCAGTTGCTCGAATATTGATCCAACCATCAATGTTCAGTAATTCATCAGTAGTTTGTTGAATTGAGCAACACTTGCTCAGTTGCACGCCAAAATTATCAAATTCGTCTATTTGAGCAATACTTACTCAATTGCTCGACAAACTCTCAATATTCAGCAATTCGTCGAGTTGAGAAATATTTGCTCAGTCGCTCTAGTCAATAATTCATTGACATCTCAGAGAACTACATGTTCAATCCATGAATCACTGAGCATTCACCACTTATGCTTGATTCAAAAAAACTAGACTCACGGTCTAAATCAATCAACAACTGACTAACTAATACACGTATTCCTTGCAGACTCTACGATTCGTGAAATATCAATCACGTCACAAATGGGGGGATATCACTTAGGGTTTTGGTCTGGCGGTCTATGGCACGTGGATTTATCCATAACGAGAAATGTGCGTAAGTCGTGTAAACGGTTGAAGGAGTTAGCAAAGTAGTGGGTGCACGATCAGTCAAGTCTCCGCACGACATGAAACTGACTTTACCACGATCTCCCACTTTCCCACTCTTTCACTTAAGAAACCGTCACACTTACAGGGATCAGTGGTACATTATTCTGGCAATATAAATAAGTCTAAATCGAGGACATCAGGATATCATCAATCATCGATTAAGATCATTATCCGTTAACAAGTCGATATAAACTTATTCACAGAACTCAACTGCAGCAGTTCAACAATATTGCAGAAACCTTCAACACACCCACAATCCTTGATCATCACTGATCCCACACAACTCTCAGCTTCCGTCCTACAGATCAACCCATCTCTCTCTTTGAGACCGAATTGACTCTGGGAACATTGTCTTGGTTTAGGCCGGAGTCATACAAGTTGATTTCCCGTATCTAAGCACCCCCTTTGGAGCGGTGCATATGTGTGAGGATTAACATTTTTCCCTACTGAGGAGTCTCGACAACACGCTCAACTCTTCACTTTCCCAAAAAACTGGCGGCTCGTTTTTCCCCATCTACAGATTGGCTACCACAGTGAGAGATTAATCTCTCGGTTGCAATCTCACATTTTCGCAAAATGGTTGATCTTCGGTTAGGTTCAGTTACAAATCCTAACACGAACATCGCTCGCACTAGCAACAACGGTGGTATTCCACAAACCACTCCTGCTTACAGCAATAGTGGTGATAATACTCCTCCTCACACCAACAAGGAAAATCAACCTCTCCTCGGCCGACGTCCTGAGGAAGTCAGGGAGAATCGACCTACCGTAGATGATCTCATGAAGGTGCAAGTGACTCTCGCCAAAAATCATATTGACATGGCCACCACTCAGAAAGAACTGTGCAGTTATCTCAAAACTCCCACTGACAAGATGCTAGGGAAAGCTCAGGAGAAGGGAAAATCCAAAGAAACATCTCCGTCCGCTGGTCTCGAAGTCATTCTGATCCATGTAGTAGATGATGATGAAGTCCACAAGGCTGCAGATAACCCGCCAAGAAAGAAACCTGCAGGCTTTATCACTCGTGAGGACATGAAACGCTTCATGGAGGATCGAGGAAAAGACAAGACACCATCTGTCCACCGTCATCAACCTCCATATCCTGCTGCTACTCAAATAATTCCTCTCCCAAAGAGCTACACTTCCCCAACGTCCACACTATACAACGGAACAGGGAACGCTCGAGAACACGTGATTCATGGAGGTACCAGGAGAGCATGAACACAGCGGAATGATCCCAATCTACAGAGCCTTGCTGGAGAATCTGCGATTCCAGACTTTCTCAGAACTCCATGGAGCATCCAAGCGATCAGCAATGCTTTACTAGAAAGAGCAAAGTCTGCAAGGTCGAGGAATCTCGAAGCATTCGACACCTAGTCAACAATCAGTACAATCTCCAGCCTTCCACAATGTTGCATAAAGGGGCAAATAAAAAGTCGAATCACAGCGCAAGAACGCTTCTTTAGCTCCTCCGAAATCACCAAAAAAGGGGTAGTCAAATCCGGGATGCACAAGCTCCAACTCAAAATGCAGATCCAGCAGAACCTGATTTCCCTTTATCCATCGAAGAGGTGATAGAACTATTGGATGTATGGATCCAGGATGGTGCAATCAAGCATCCATATGTCAGAAAAAAACCAACTGAAGAAGAAATGGAGAACCCTCGCTATTGTCGTTTCCATAGGTTCGCCAATCATCCCACCAGCGACTGCAGGATCTTGAAATGCATATTCAAGGAAAAAGTCGGATCTGGGGAACTTAACTTGGGGACTGAAAGAGTACACAGAGACCCTCTTCCAGTCAGAACTTTCAAAATCTCCAAACAACCAGTCAAAGAAGCAGTTCAGTCAGGTATGTACGCGAATTGCTTTATCTGTCAAAGGCTCAAAAGGGAGACATGTTCATGGATTTGAACCATATTCTAGAAGTGCCTCCAGAACCTCCCGCCACAGACAAGGAGATGCATGACTGGGGACTTCTTACCACAGTCCATCTTAGAGGAAATGAATTCAGAAGAATGTTGATCGATGCTGACACCGCCAACAACATCATTCTATTGAAATCCCTCAGAGTCACAGGCATCAGTCGACAAGAAGCTACTCATGCACCCATCTCAATCAGAGACCATGAAGGAATGCTCAGAGATGCTTATGTCTACATCACTCTCAAGGTGAAAATACGTTCAACCTGAACATATACAAAGTTTCACATAATAAGCAAAATCCAAGATATGACGCGATAGCATGGACCCATGCTGAAAACATGACTACAAACAAAGCGTCTTTTGTTGCACATCTCTCCAACAAAGAAAGTTCTGATCCAGAAGATTTAGCGGACGTTCCATCATCAGAGCACTTGGAGGAAATTCGAACTCTGACGAGGTTGAAACAATAACCTGCAAAAGATACATAGAAATTCATCAAGAGGTTTCACACTCAGCCAAGTCTCATTCCTTCCATGTCTATGTCTTTCATTCCCTCACATGTTATTCTAGCATGAGGACTCAATTCAGCTAGCATCTCTGCTATTACAAGACGCTATGAGTGGGTAATCTCACTCCAGCAATATTTTACCAAGTGGTTGAACCTGACACTGCTTCGAATCGAGCATCTCACAGTGACATTCACCACTGAAAGATGATGGAAGCATGGCAAAGAACACTTTTGGAATTTCTTCATAGACTTGCAGGAATGTCCACGAGTGCCAAAAAATCATAAATCTCTGATGTCTGCAAAAGTGTTGAATCTCTAGCAGCGGAATGCTGAATCGACAGAAGATACACGGAGCCGAGACGATCAAGCATAAGACATTCGACGCTTCAGCGCTCAAGAACATAAGAATCCTTCGAATTGTACTCCCAATCAAGAGTACACCTTCAATAATAACGCCTCTAGCTTCAGCGTAATATCTCGACGTGACACACCGGTTCAACACCGACACGATCAAAGTATAGCTGAATTACAATCGATAAGCCTTCACTATCCCACGATAAGACTTCTGAAGTAGATGCAACACCGTTCATCAATAGAAGCTACAAACTCCTTCAACTCTGCTAAGTGAATGAGGGATGCACTGGGGACTTGATTTTATTGGAAATATCAATTCAATATATTTCAAAAAATGTTATCCACATAACAAATCATTGCAACCTAATGTGATTCCATGATACTTCGTCAAACGAAACCTATCTACATCAAAATCCCCTGCACAACTAGGGAACTTCCTCCCTTCACCAATCATATCCAGAATAAAGACTGCTGCTGCTATCTACCGCGTAACAACATCGATTCCATGACGAAGTCACTTCACAGTAAAGTCATAACAGGAGGATTTGGGTTGAAATCCTAATACACCTTCATCTTAGGAATGCTCAACTCACCAATTAGTTCGTGCATGCTCACTGGACGGAAGAGCAAAGACTATCATCTTCGGTCTCTGTATCAACTCCAATCATAGTATCGGCATCAGCATGTGGAGTAACTCTATTCGTGGTCTCAGCATCAACAAGAATTTTTGGAGAACTTCCAGTTGTAATCTCAACATCACTCTCGGGCGCAATATCCGGCTTCATCAACTATCCATTCTCTATGGATCATACTTCTTCAAGCCCTAATGATTCATATCAAGATGTGTAAACATGAAAACATGCTAACATGAACGTCTTCCCAAAGCTTTCCCGGCATACGGGAACAAAACCAAAATCTTCTACAAGATGTTCTCATCGCCTCTACAAGTGAGATACGACATGCTTCAGGCCATGGGTTTACAAAAGCGTACCAATGGGTGAGAAATGGGACAATACTTCCTCAACGAAATATGTTCTTCTATGTTTCTTCTACAACATAACAAAATGGCGCATCAATCGGGCATACGAGCTGAATTATATGGCCTTTACCGTCAGGTCTACGACATCTGAAAAATTTGTACGGGATTACAAATTACAAATGTGCGCGCTTAGTTGGCTGACTCTGCAACTACAAATTGAGTGATTCTTTGCTCGTGTGATAACTCAGTCTCTTAGCTTCAAAAGTTGGGGTCAAGCATTGAATTCCGACGTCGTATGAGGTTCCTACAGCTTCCAGAGCATACAACATGCAAGCAGCAATTCTTAGACGGGATTCATAACCTCCACAGTCGTTCGATGTCTACCAGGTACTTCCGCTAAACCTTCATCAAGGTACCTCCAACTTCGACCACATAGGTCTTTACATTAATTTTTCTACCTGGGTCCTCTATCTAGGTCTCACCATAAGAAGGGAAGACGAAAGGGAGAGACTTAACAAAATACTGGGGACTGACGGTCCACTGGTCAAGACGATCGATTTCGCAATCCAAAACCAATCAAGAAATCAAAACCAAAATAAAACCTCGCATCTCTCAGAAGTCCAAGGTTCAAGATATCATGGAAAGAAAACTAAAGAAAGTCAGCAAAATAAGATTCTGCTTTTCTACATCCTCCAAGACTTGCAAAGCAGCTTTGTCCGCCTACAGCTTCTTGGTCAGCTCAGCAGCTTCATCCATCTTCTTCAACACGGCATTACTGGTGGTGAAAGGAGTGTCACCCTCCACTGCTTTCATGATAGCATCAATCTTTTGACGAAGCCACTTCAGATTGAAGCCAAGTTCTTCAGCTTTCTTCAAGTTGTACTCCCAATCAAAGAGTACATCCCGGGTGACGGTATTTATAGCTGTGATACAAATATCATTTATAACACGCAAGATGACTTCTACTTGCCTCGTCAAGAAATAGCTATGCTCGGGATCCTTGGTAACGACGATGTGCCCATACATCTTCCACAGTTTCTTGTAATAGCAGCATATCTAATGGGAACGCTAAATCCACCAAGAAACATGTGATATGGGAGTATCTCACAAAATGAAGGAGTAAAAGAAGTCCCTGCGTTGGGATACTCATGCACTATTATCCGGTTCTCAGTCGCTGGAACATCGTCAGCAATCATAGGAGCAACTTCGGTTGGAGCAGCTTCTTCCATTCTCGATTCGGGTTCCACGATCTCATGCACAATTGGAGTTTCAGTCACCTCCACGAAATCAACAACAAGTGTTACATGACCTTGAGGTACATGGATGGAGGTTTCATTATCAACGGCTCCATGGTTGCTCAAGTCATCATTGTTGGATCCATTATTCCTAACTTCAGCATTTGGCAACTATGTGAAGACTACATGGGATTAGAATGATTCAAGCGTGGAAACCCAACACAACCATAAAATCCAGCATGTAAGTGAACTAACATCATCTAAGTTCTTTACTATGCATCTAAAAGATGAGCAAATAGTGTAGAAGCCATGAAACACGTTTTTCAGACAAGCTCATCTGAAGAGATTCTGCACTGCCCTATATTAAACGACGAACTGAGAGAAATTGGTAAGGAATTTAAGGTTGGTTCATATTCTATTCTCTTCGTATGGATGTTGTATACAACATATCAAAATTTTATAGCAATCGGATGAACGAGCTAACAGATGTGACCAAAACATTGGACAATATGTAACCTGGAAAAGTTCTGAAGGTCTCCTGGAAGTTCACTATTTCTCCTTTTTCAGGCCCTAAAAATGCTCAAAATTCAAAACTATTCTCTCATAAAGCTTGGAAATTTTCTGGGCCTGAAGATACATACGCAGACCGCGAAAATACGACTTCGGACGAGGATTCTACAACGTTTCTAGTAAAATATGATGTCTGAAATTTTATGGTGACGTATTTCGGCAAAGTTATCCATAAATTTACATGGATTCTCATTCATTCATTCACAAATCAACAATTTCATACTTCTATGAAGAAATTACAGGAGATATACTTACTAAGGGAGTCTCTAAATCATTTGAAGGCTCGGAAATACCGGGATGTCCATTGGCAACGCCGTTAAATCCATTCGGTTCGGGATTTCGGGAATTCTCCATATTCCCATGTCCCAAAGAAGAGCACGCTTCATCAACATGTTGCTTATCTACAATGATTTCTTCCTGGATTCATCAACAAAAATTATTATTATTTCATTCAAGGAGATGCGCACAAAAAAGATACTTACATCGCCTTCTTCATCAGTGCTGGATTCCTGAATTTTTCCCGGGAACAATTTGAAGACCGTCAATCGATGGAGCAAAAGTCTGAAAAGAAATAACAAACCTTGGTCTCGTGATCTTAATTGCACGGTCAAATTCATGACACAAGGAGCACTAACAACTCACCAAAGAAACGGCTAGGGACTGCACGTCATTTGCTAACCTCTTGTAGTCCTTACTTATGGGTTCTCCGCTCCCGTAGACTTTCTTCCATTTCCGTGGAGTCTACATAGATCCGGGATTTCACTATACGATCATCCTACGGTAAAGCTAATAAAATAACCAAAAGTACAACTCGGTATGAAGGATCTCTCACCATCACTCAGAGGTCCCAGGGGTACCATTTCTTAAAGTTTCATCCGTAGAGATGTCATCCCTGGAAACGTCGTCTTTGAAAGTGTTATCATGGGAGTCAGTCATTCTTGCAAAGTGGTTGTGACAGATGCATAACATTTAGCGCATCATTCATACAAAGCGCATGATTCAACAAAGCAATGAATCATGGAATAGAGACGCTCACATCAGCATCTGCAAAAATGGTAATCCCCAACTCTTACCCATTTTACGATTTCACTAGACTTTAGTGATGACACGAAACTTCGAAAACTTGCTCACTCCTTCAAATCTGCGAAGACGAGCAAAACTTATCATTCTAGAGTCAACACTGGCTTTTCACAAAACTATGAATAGTTCACATAATCTTTCATGTGAACATTCGCTGATTTTCTACATGTGTGCATACACTATAAAATCACCAAACTCATACATACATTATTTCATCACATATACAATTGTTTTCTTTCAGCAATTGCTCAAAAATCATAAATTGATTTTCATAAAATCGTGAACAACCCACGTAAATTTTACTGTGTGAACATCCACTGATTTTCCAAAATTGGACAAATGTCCATTCTATAATTGTGAATACTCAGACATTATTTCACCATGTATGATTCTCTACTTTCAGCAGTTGTTCAAAATCAAAACATTGATTTTACAGAAAATATTTTTAACGTGAAACTCACGTAAATTTGAAAATATATATTTTGCTCCCTTGTACGAGCATCCGTCTTTGAAACAAGAGCATATTTTCAGAAATAAAATTTTTCATGAAAACTCATAGACAAAATTTTATGTCATTAGACTCAGGTCTATTTTGTTTGTTTCTTAAAATAACGAACGAACGTCTGTTCCTAAAACAAGGATTTCCTTTTTTTGGCTGAGCCCATAAACGCTAAACTGACCAAAACTGGACTTTCAACAGACCAAATCAGCGATGCTTCATCTCCGTGCTCACGGAATCACACTCTATCATACCATCAGGGTCCTCACCCAAACATTTTCTCGTACATGACACCATTGGAGCAAATCAAGGATTAGGACGATACCTTTGTAGACCGAGTTCAACCACTGATCTCGTCGACTGAAAATCACCATTTAATGCTTACTGCGGAACATGACTGTTCCTCACTAAGCAGGGGACTTAATGTAGATGGTGGATTTTCAACAAAGGGCAAAAACCGTAAAACCATAAGGCATGTTTTTGACACGGCTTTCAGGCATGCAGCGATTCATATTTTATGAAGCCATGATGAATATGTTTTCGAAAAGCCTCCACCAGCTGAGCGTTCGATCCTTGGCATTTCGTCGTGGCATCTATGCAGAATAAAGTATTTGGGAGGTTCTCCGTAGATTTAGAGCTTAACGCCTTCAGAACATCGGTGATACTCACTGTTCCCTGACTGCAGGAGAGAGACCCACCTCCACATAGAAGAATAGTTGGGCGGTGGACGCCTTCAGGACGTCGGTGACACTCACCGTTACCTGATTATGTGGAGAGACTGTGCATAGATTCAAGCGGTTCTCCGTAGATTGATAACACTAACGCCTTTAGGTCGTAAACAACATCGTGACTCCCTGACTATGCACCATTCAGAATAGATGTGATGCTTTAACTGGCTAATATCTTTTTTGCAATAGATTAATCCTGTCATGACGTTCACTACTGAATTCCCAGAATAATTTTTATTGCTCCTATTCCATGGTCGAATCCAAGGCCTGATCCCATGAAATGGAAATAACAATTGCTCCTATTCCATGGTCGAATCCACGACCTGACCCCATGGAATGGCAATAACAATTGCTCCTATTCCATGGTCGAATCCACGGCTTGATCTCATAGAATGGCAATAAAACAACCGTGCTATCTCATTAATCCGATTTCATGATCGAATCCACTGATCTCATGAAATGGTAATAGATAATCTTAATTACTCCGATTCTATGGTCGAATCCACGATCCCATAGGATGGTAATGCTTGTTTTATTATTCTGAATTCGTAGTCGAATCCCCAGCTGATCCTGCGAATTAATAATGAACAACTATTCATTTTTATTACTCAGTTTCATGGATTATTCTCCACTGAATTCATAGATTAGTAATAGATACTCAACAACCGGGCATCTGGACCATCACTGAGTAAGCCCCACAAAAATGGTGCGAGTGTACTCGACAATAATGCACGACTGAGCACCCGGATGCACGAACGAGTGTCCAAAAATACGAAATAATGAGGAATCCTTCACAAAACAGGAGAAAACAATAAATATTAATAAAATAATAAGAGACACCCAGGGTCGGGCCCACCAGTCGGCCGGCCGGCCATGACCTAGCCATGGTCGGTCCGTGCCTCTTCCATTATTTTCCTTATTTTTTGTTATTTCGTGAACTTACGAAAACTCCTTGGTTTTAGCAACTTTCCTTGTTTTTGCAAAACTCGTGAATTCTCCATAACTTGGTGGATTCACGAAATAATATTATAAAATAAGAAGAGGTGTGCGGGACCAGGCAACCTAACCGGCCGACCATGCCTAACCCGTGGCCGGTCCCATACCTCACAATCCTTAGCTTTTTATAATTATTATTCCCTAATCTCACGAAACTCCTCCGTTTCAACAAAAACTCATGGATTCTCCATAACTTCAAGGATTTTCCATAACTTCAAGGATTCATGAAAAATAATAAAATAAAGAAAGGTGTGCAGGACCGGGGAACCTAGCCGGCCGGCCATGCCCTAGCCATATCTGGTCCCACAACTTGCAATCCCTAATCTTTCATAATTATTATTTTCCTTAATTCATGAAACTCCTGGGTTGGAGCAAAATTCATGATTTCTCCATATTTTCTCGAATATTGCTCAAATCACGAAAAACCAAAAGCCAATATAGTCACATGACTGGCTAGTCTCTCACGGTAATTTTAAATATTAAAACACTTTTGTTTTAATATTCTTAAAATATTGATGAATTGAGCATACATGCTCATTCCAACAAAAATCGAGAATTCTCAGTCAAGATGAAACTCTTCCGAAAATTCACTATGTTGCTCGAACGCGCATCAGAAAATACTGAAACTCTCAGTATGGAAACACAGACACCACGCAACATGTGCATTCCTTCATGACCGACCAGAGTCATTCCTAGGTCTTGCACAAAGCCGGTCTCACAGGTTTTCATAATTCTGACCTAATTTGCTCAATTGCTCATACTGGGCCCGAACTCTCTCCAACCAACTGGGGGATTCTCCAAATGACCAACAACTGGTCCCGTGATCACCAAGAGCCGGTCCCATGCTCTCTTGGTCGGTCCTCATCTCTCATACCTAGGTTTTATCACCTAATGTTGAATCCAGCAATATTTCAATAAATGATGAAACCTGCATTTAGTCATCGTTCTTTCACCAACTCTCTAACTGAGAACCCTGGTGCGTGCTCACTCGAGCACTGAGAACCCTGGTGCGTGCTCACTCGAGCACTGAGCACCCATGGACGCTCATCATCCCATGTGGTCGGTCCCCCCTCACTCATGACCAATTTTTAGCAATTCACCAATTGATGAAGGATTGATAAAAATTAGGGTTTCGAACAAACGCTCCACGAATCACCATTCTGAGCAAGTTCTAACACAAAATAATGTTGATTCAGCAATCAACATCCAAATTAATAATATTCGATAATTCACCAATATTTTTGATTAATATTTTATTGGGTCACAACACCAGTAAATAATTCGTCGAATTGAGCAATTCTTGCTCAGTTGCTCGAATATTGATCCAACCTTCAATGTTCAGTAATTCATCAGTAGTTTGTTGATTGAGGAACACTTTCTCAGTTGCACGCCAAAAATATCAAATTCGTCGAATTGAGCAATACTTGCTCAATTGCTCGACAAACTCTCAATATTCAGCAATTCGTCGAGTTGAGCAATACTTGCTAAGTCGCTCTGGTTAGTAATTCATTCACATCTCAGAGAACTACATGTTCAATCCATGAATCACTGACAATTCACCACTTATGCTCGACTCAACAAAACTAGACTCACAGTCTAAATCAGTCAACAACTGACTAACTATAACGTCTACCTTGCAGACTCCACGATTCGTGAAATATCAATCACGTCACAAATGGGGGGATATCACTTAGGGTTTTGGTCTGGCGGTCTACGGCACGTGGATTCATCCACAACGAGAAATGTGCGTAAGTCGTGTAAACAGTTGAAGGAGTTAGCAAAGTAGTGGGTGCACGATCAGTCAAGTCTCCGCACGACATGGAACTGACTTTACCACGATCTCCCACTTTCCCACTCTTTCACTCAAGAAACCGTCATACTTACAAGGATCAGTGATACATCATTCTGGCAATATAAATAAGTCTAAATCAAGGACATCAGGATATCATCAATCATTGATTATCATCATTATCCGTCAACAACTCGATATAAACTTATTCACAGAACTCAACTCCAGTAGTTCAGCAATATTGCAGAAACCTTCAACACACCTACAATCCTTGATCATCACTGATCACATACAACTCTCAGCTTCCCTCCTACAGATCAACCCATCTCCCTCTTTGTGACCGAATTGACTCTGGAACGACCATTGTCTTGGTTTAGGTCGGAGTCATACAGATTGATTTCCCGAATCTAAGCATCCCCTTTGCAGTGGTGCATCTGTTTGAGGATTAAAATTTTGCCCGGCTGAGGAGTCTCAACAGCACACTCGACTCTTCACTTTCCCAAAAAACCGGCGGCTCATTTTTCCCCATCTACATTAGGGTTTTGACGTTGGGCCAAAGGTTACCATGCGTTGGTTGGTGACCTTAGACGGCTAAGATTTGCATTTAAGATGGACGGGTGGCCGTTGACTGTTGCAACCCTTCGTTTTGGCAGCCAGCGGCATGGTTTAGGGCCGGTTATGGATTTGGCATAGTTTAGGCGCGGCCAAGATTAGGGTTTTGGTAAAACCGTGATGTTTGTCCTTGGTCCGGAAGTTTCCATGCGTTTGGTGGCGAACTTGGACGGCTGAGATCTGCATCTCAGATGGAAGGATGGTCGTTGATTGTTGAAACCCTTCGTTTTCATAGCGGCATTGGCAACATGCAGGCGATATGCCAATGGCGTAGCCATGGCATAACGGTATGCCAATGGCATAGGTATGGTTCCATGCTAGTAACCGCGGTATAACGGTATGCCAGTTGCGACATGGCCAAAGATAAAATTGGCGTTGTGGAAAAATTAGGTAGCAACTTTCCCAAATTACGGTTTGGCGTGTCAAAACCCTAATTAGTGCGTGCAGCATGCGATGGCCTGGCGCTTTTGGGAAGCTGGCGTGTTTTGGGAAGCCAACTTAGTATGGCGACCTCTTTTGAGGACGTGGAAGGTTTGAAGCAACCTGATTGGTCGATGGGAAGTGGGGCCAGCATGCTAGGGCGTGGCCACACTTCCAACGCACGGTGGCGGGTTTAAAGCGACCTGATTGGTCAATGGAAAGGTGTCTGGCAAGCAACATGGGTCCGGACTTGTTTGGAATGCGCGTGGCGCATTTAGGGCGACCTGATTGGTCGATGGGAAGTGGGTCCGGTAAGATAGGGCGTGGACACACTTCCAGCGCACTGTAGCTGATTTAAAGCGACCTGATTGGTCGGTGGAAAGGGTGTCGGCAAGCAACATGGGTCCGACCTTGTTTGGAATGCGCGTGGCGCATTTAGGGTGACCTGATTCGTCGATGGGAAGTGGGGCTGGGAAGCTAGGACGTGGCCACACTTCCAGCGCGATGTGGAGGATTTAAAGCGACCTGATTGGTCGATGGAAAGGGGGCCGGCAAGCACATGGGTCCGTCCTTGGCACGGAGACGTGGCTGGCATGGTTTTCCATTGGCACGATGGCGCGGCTGGCATGGTTTTCCATTGGCACGGTGGTGCGACTGGCATGGTCGGCATGCATTGGCGCGGGGACGTGGCTTGCATGGCTTTCCATTGGCACGGTAGTGCGGCTGGCATGGTCGGGATGCCTTGGCGCGAAGACGTGGCTGGCATGGTTTTCCATTGGCACGGTGCTGCGACTGGCATGGTCGGCATGCCTTGGCGCGGAGACGTGGCTCGCATGGTTTTCCATTGGCACGGTGGTGCGGCTGGCATGGTCGGCATGCCTTGGCGTGGAGACGTGGCTGGCATGGTTTGCCATTGGCACGGTGCTGGGGATGGCATGGTCGGCATGCCTTGGCGCGGAGACGTGGCTGGCAGGATTTGCCATTGGCACGGTGGTGCGAATTACCATCAATCAATTTATCTTGGTGGAAATACTCTCGGAAACTTTGATTTGGATGAACTATACTCTCTATGATCTGACATCGAAATAAAAATTGGTTTAGCTGAATAAGCCATGTCCAAGAGTAACATTAGTAAAAAACTTGGATATCGAGTCTTCGACGAATCCAATCATAGTCGTTCGTGAATTCATAATGCCGACCAATCAAATAAACTAGTTACACCTGATAACCTAAGATCCCCAAACATCCTTGCCAATATTATCGACTGATCTGTCCGATACGACCAATAATGCGATATTATCGGATATTCATATCTATGTACCACTGATATTTCATGTTTCGTCCAAATTAAAGGCACAAACATGATAAAATCCTATATTATCAGCCAGTATTTTAAAAAATAAATACTGATCGATTCTTTTAATACAAATTTAATTGTAAGAGCTATCTAGAATTGCTTCTAAGAATATGAATTGGATTTAAATGAAAAAAAATTGCACCAAAAAGCATTTATGATCTTCCAAGGCACTAGCTAGTACTATATTATTAATTTATTAGTTTTCTTTTAAGAATATGTGAATTGGGAGTAAAATAGTGCAATGTAGTTGACTAAGTAGTAAAGAAAAGATACTACTATATATCCAAGGCACTAGTAACAAAGGAATTAGCTAGTACAATAATAAGTACTCTCTAGACCATTTTATTTTTCTTTAAAATTTAGGAATTATGTGGCACAGTGCTGATTTTATTTTGCTTGACCTATTTTGTTTTGGTCAGGACTCAGGGACCAGGGTATTGAGATATGACATGATGCCTGAACTAAACCATGCTGCAGTTCAAGATATGGCCCATCTGTTAACTAATTAACAAATCAAATAATTATGCCAAATATACACAAGTGTGCTGATTTTATTTGGCTTATTGACCTTATGTTTGACCATTTTTTGTACACCTAAAAAATTTCATCAATGTTAAGCCATTTCAGGTGTGAACACTGCCATTATATATGTAGTACACCAGCGCCACATCATGTCTCTCAACAGGTGTTGGCGCTGCAGTATCTACCAAAAAATCAAATACGATAATTAGTATTTGGTTGAACTGTCTATTAACCCCTTAATGGCAGATTTATTAGATATTGACAATCGGAAGAGTCTGCAATTAGGATAATGGGGGTGTACCAAATTAGTGGGGGCGTACCATCCCCAAGGCAAAACCAGTTTTCTCTAATGATTTTGGAGCCCACCACCCACTAATTTGGTACTCTCCCATTAGAAGTGTTGGTGTGAATGAGTTATTATCATGGGTTTAGGACTTGTTACGCATGCCTTTGAATAGGCGTGAATTTCTAAGGGACTAGACATTCCACCGAATGCCTTAAATGACTATTAATGTTATCTTCTCTACAAAAGGAAATCAAACAGAGAATTTCCAAAACATACAAAATCATCCTAAATTATGCAAGGAAATTAAGAAAAGAAAACATAGATTAGAGATAATGGGTGATCTAGGAGGAAACAATGCTAATGGAGATAATCATCCTTCTGCACCTTTTAAGTTCGCCAAGAAAGTTGCCAAGACTCTGTCTACTAGAGAGTTGGAGAATTTAAGGGATTTTCTGCAGAAAGAGATTGACAAGAGAAATCGTCTGATTGAGTTCGAAAGAGTTCGTCAGGAAAATGATCCACTGTATGAACAATGGAAGAGGAAGAGAATTGCAAGAGATGTGAGGAAAGCTAGATAAAAATAGGAGAGAGATGAGGGGAGAAGAAGCAAATTTGTTTGGAGAAAGATCCGCAGTGCAACCTCGAGTGATTCTGAAGAGAAAGAGAATGATTTTGAGAGAAGTGATGATCATGAGAGAAATTCTGAGACAGATAAACAAAGGAGGAAGAGAGAAAACAAGATTGAGGATGCATGGTATGGAAGGTTCTTAGCAGAAAAAGCAATCCCTAAGCTTTTTGCAAGAACCATGAATGAGAGATTGAATGTTGATTCTGATGGAGAAACAATTGATGGTGTTGATGAGAATGGTGAACCAGTTGAGGTTGGAGATTTGGAGGAAGAGAATAAAGATGATGAAGGAAGTGAAGATGCAGGTGATGGAGGTTATGGAAGTGCAACAGACCAGGCAGTCAGTATAACAATGATTACAGCGATCATGAGATGGGCATCGACGACGACGATAGCAGTCAGCAGAGCAATGAGAACAACGGTGATGATTCTGAATAATCATCCCTGGAACATCAACAAGATTTCGATGGCAAAACTTCGATTTTGTGAAATCGGACTAAGAGCTTCTTCGTGAAAATTCAAATAAATCTTGTAGGTGTTTGCTGATCATTTTGCTCATTGCTGATTTTCCTCATATTGCTGAAACTGCTGACAAATGTTTTCTTGTGGTTATGTTGCTATTCAGATGTTTTTCTTTATTTGGAACAGATGGGATTTTTTTGATACTGTTATGCAGATGGTAACTGCTAAAAGTTTTAAGGTGTTAAAAGTTTTAAGGTTTAATGGTTTTAAGGTGTTTGCAGGGGGTAACACTTTTAGTTTGTTTGTAATTAAGGTGTGTGTTTGCAGGGGGGGGGGTAACAGTCTAGTTTTTCCTGGTATGAATAGTTAATCTATCAAATGTTTGAGGGAATTACAGACTAGGTTTTTGGGTCATGTTTTGATGTGGATCTTATGAATGGGTTTGATTATAATGGAACTACTTAGGAATTAGGGTCTTTTTGTAAATCTGGTGGGTTTGACTAGGTATTTGTAAATCTGGTTAATGAAATTGCAATTTCGGTTTCTTTTTGTGTTGATTTGAATATAGTGGGTTACATTTGGTATGTTGGAGATGTCTTTGTGATTTCTAATGAAAGGAACAATGGTATGTTAAACTGTGGTATGTTGAAATGTATTATATGATCTATGAATTTACTAAAGCATTATCTGAATTTTATCTAGAAATAAAATCCTGGTACAAGGTAAGGGAACATATTACGAATCTTAATTTTATCCGCTTTTCATCTAAAGGGCAGAAACTGTTTCTCAAAACATACTACAATCTTGATTCACTTATGGTAATAATATCCTACACTCAAACACTATAACTGAGTCTAAGTTTATCAACAAAAGGTATAACAAGCTGTAGATCATCTGTCAAAGCCGTAATAACTTGACTCAAGATTGAGTCCTGTGAAACCTACATGATTCCACTGACCCACAAAACTACTTGGTGCTGGTGGAGGCATATAAACATTTAATTCTAATCTACAATGTATTCTGACCACTGAATTGTGTTGACTCAACGAGTTAATTAAAAATGATTGATTAACAAACAAATATCAAGCAAAGAATTTAAAGAACCAATATTTTTATAAAACTAAACGAAGAAAAATAATACCAACATCCTCAATATTTTAAAAAAATAAAATCAAAATAAACAATTTCTAAAAACAAAAACCACATTATTCAAAAGTTTCTTTGATAATCTGCTCAACTAAAACCATCGCATCTGGATCTGGTACTCGTGTTGCGGAGTTAGCAGGCTGTGCTGGAAATTCAAGTACCTTTTGCTCTAGAGGTGTCTCCCTGGGTATTTCTGGTGTTCCAGACACAGTTTCACCAACAGGCTCATTCGAAGGAATGGGAGCTTGGACACCATCCATTTCAACAGAAGCAGAAGCAGGAAGAGTAAGATTGTCAACATGAGCTTGATTTTCAGCTAACAGGGGCATGCCAGGAACCTTACACACGCCATCAATAGTTATGGTGATCCTTAGCTTTCTAGGTACATCCATTACTATCCTTGGAGTTGTTTTAATCCTCTTATTGGAACTCATTTTCTTCCTATAATATATCAATCTATATTTTATGTTGGTGTGGTATATATATATATATATATGTATTAAGAAAACCTAATTTTTTCTAGGTTAGGAGCATTATCTCCAATTGCCTAATTTAGTTGTATTTCGCATATCACTCAAATAAACAAAATATAACAGTTTCCATATCGATAAATATATGCTCATATACGCGTACAACACCACATTGATTTTAGTATATATATGATTTATCTAAATACGGAAAAATAGCACGAAAAAATTGCGTAAACACAACCATGTTGATTGAGTATATGAGGGTATATGCTTTATCTTACAGTAGATCATAATCATGTACTCTTCGCTAATGTGCATGCCTTAGCTACACTCTTTCCAAATCTGTAGGTATCTGAAATATCTCTCTCCATAATTCGCCATGCCTAATCTTCTCTGAACAAATTTCTATTTTTGGTGTAATTCCCTCGGTAATTCACACCTACTCAAAGCCATGCGCAACAATTTCGTCCATCCAAGCGCTATAACCATGCCCAAATTCTCTTTTGGCTTTCTTATATTGGTCAACACCATAAATTACAGTTATGATTGGCAATAGCAATATATATCGGGATCATTTTTTTTTCAAAATATTATTTTTTTCTTTTGAAGGAATTTTCAAAAGTCAAAAGATTAATATACTATGGTCATAACCCTAATTTTTAAAAGATTATTTTTTTCTTCTGAAGGAATTTTCAAAAGTCAAAAGATTAATATACTATGGTCATAACCCTAATTTTTAAATTTGCATTGGACACATAAATAGAATGTTGATAAACTGGAATAAATCTCACACAAACACGTGAAAATATCCGTTTCTTGTTTGGATCATGATTTTTTAAAGAAAGCATGGATGCGACCATTGACCAAATGGTGTAATGGTTCACACCCCTTTAACCTAAGAAGATAACTGTTTATGTTAACCGAATAGAATTTGAAACACCAAAAGACGTGAAAATAGATAATTGTTATGTTAACCGAATAGAATTTGAAACACCAAAAGACGTGAAAATTCCAACAGGTGTGTCGTTTGGGGACACATATTGCATCCATTGGATTCCTTTATAAGCTTTACTCCCAGTACCATTCAACAAAAACAAAATCCTAAATTCTTCTACATTAAAAAAAAAAAATCACCAGTAATAGTAATGGAAACGTTGCCGGAATTAACCAGCGAGATACTACAGCGCCTCCAAACTACAGAAAGTGTTTTAGCAAGCAAATGTGTTTGTAAAGAGTGGAATTCTGTCCTTGCAGACAAAAGAATTGGACTCCTTTTAAGTTTCACTCAAAAAGTGAGAGAAGAAAAAGTTACGCAACTCTTCTACAGAGAATAAATTGAGGAAGAAGATTACTACACGATGATGGAAGATTTCTATCAGATGTTATTTGGAAACAATGGTGCCTGGAATATTATCCAACCCTATGATGAAAACATGTCACACCCAATCGTTGGATCTTGTAACGGCCTGGTATGTTTTTATGTTTCACACCACGGCATGCAAGATCCTATCTATATTATGAATCCAACAATGGGTGAGCACCTCCATCTTCCACAAATATGCGATCCAACACCAACGCCACAAATTACTTGGGATCCACGATACGTCGTAGGGCGTCTCGGCTACTGTGAACATACCGGTGAATACAAAGTAGTTCGAATTCAAGTGGGCGGTAAAGTGGACGTACACACACTAGGAGACAACATGGGATGGAGGAACATTGGGGAATTTCCTTTTACTTTTCATGAATCAGGTGTTTACGCACATGGTTGCATATTTTGGATAAATAATTATTCTTATAACAATGATCATATAGTATCTTTCAATCTGGACGATGAGACATTCCAGGCACATTCTCCACCCGCACATCATATTTATGAGAATGGTTACAGTATTCCAAGACTTGGAATGATCTTCTCTGGATTTCTCCTTTTATTTTACAACCTTCACGATTTTTATGATCTCCGGATTGATTTTTGGGCACCCATTTCCGATAGTGATATTCATGCACGGGCACCCGGTGTAGAATGGAATTGGGAACCTAAGAGGAGCATTGTCTTGGATTGGAATTCTTATATGTTTATCCAACCTTATAAGCTAATAGCCTTGGGAAAGAACAACGACGTCCTAATGCAAAACAACAGATGTTTAGTGCGTTATAATGAACTCACCAGAACTTTGACAGAAATTGTGGAGACAAGGTGGGCAAAGGTTAGAGTTATTCCTCACATGTGGAGCGCCGTCTCTTTGAGGAATTTTGGTGGAAAATCGGAAACATGTACTGACGAAGTCCATGCCACAAACATATTCCGTGTGTGGTGTTTTTGTTTTTGTTTTGATCAGAGTAATGTAGTTTGGTGTTCCATATATTTGATTTTGTTTTCTTATCTTGTCTGGACTAAAAGTTGTTTTTGAAATTTGAAGAATCGAACTTGGTTTTATTTTGGGTAATAATGGTTGGTGTTTTTATTTAATGGAGTTGATGCTTTTAAACATATTCCCGACGAGTTTAGAGGGGGACTTTCTTTTTATGATGGTCAATTTGGTATAGAGGGAGGCATTTCTCTATTTCAGTTGTATTTATGGTTATAAATTTTGTGAATCTACAGGTAGACATAAAAGTAAATCCGAGAGAAGAAAAATGTAAAAAGAAGTGATAGTTTGAGATGCAAAAGGTATAACTGATTTATAGATAAATCAATGATGATATTCTTGAAAATGCACACGAATGAAAAATATTTTGTAACTGATGGGGATTTGATAAGTGGAAAAATAAAATGTTGATTACGTGACAGGATTCTTTTGATAGAGCGAATTATAGATTTGAAACTGGTGTTTGACACCAAAACACAAAACCAGAACATAAATGGGAAAAACAAATTAGAGACATGTAACACATCATTTTAATTTCCAGAATTGTGTTATTACGTCTTTTTTGTTAATAAATAACTAAGAAATACAAGAAATACTGATCAATAATAAACCTATTTTGGCAACAATGGTTCTATATGAACCGAGAATTCATCTAGTCTCTTTTTGGATCATGAACTTTAAATGCCACGTACTAGTCGTTAATATCACGAAAAAATTGATCTTGAAGCCGATCAACTCACTCTTGAAGTATATTCACATGTTGTTGGAGACCAAAAAAATCACGATCAAAGGGATAACAACATCTACTCTCCCCATGCACCAATTCCGCACAATGCTCATCGACAACAAATGCATTAATCTCACGCAAACGCCAATGATCTGCATGCTTCCTCATGCAGATTATGAACACGCCGAGTCTAGGCTGAAGAACTCGTACATCGTAGTCTGAGATCTTAAAATCGTCTTTTAGGGTTCTTCTTAATGAATTGTACTCAACAGTTTGAGGACCCATAGAAATAAATTGGTAGCAATATTTTGTGCATTTCATTCCGATCGAAGAGCGATTCGCAGGAGAAGAAAAATTCCTTGTGTTGACAATTAGATATGGTGGCCGAATTTTTATTTATTTATTAAGTTCTGTATGTTCAGAAACTACATCCGATTAAAAAGGAAATTAGATAAAGATCAAATATTCATTCCATATACACATCTCATTATCTATTTTCGGCCATATTTATCGTGATATGGAAACTGAAATATTTGATGTACTTGTAAGGAGGTAAGGAATACCAAACACCTAATTTGCTTAACATAAAAATGTAGGGGCTAAAAGAGAGATACATAAATTAAGGTACCATTAGCCCGTATTTGTAGTGGTAAATACACTTTTGTATTTTAGGGACAGTTCATGTTTTCTATTATCAATCAATGTCGTTGTATTAAGATGTTGTTGTGATGTGTATTCTAATTCCAGGAGGTAAGCATTACTGAATTGGTTCATAAGTAGTTGTAATGAGAATCGCAGTTATTTTCTGCTATTATGCGTGATTTTTCAAAGTAGTCATTCGTATTCAAAACTTTTGTTTTCTATGTATCCAGTTCTTTACTCATAGATTGAGTTTGACAATGCAACCAACAAATCCAAAACCATTCAATCATACACAATAAAACGGTCATTAAACAAGAAAATTAATCCTAAATCCGAAAGTCATTAAGCAAGTCCAACACCATTCAGTCATTAACATCAAAACAGTCATTAACATTAAAAAAACATGAAAATTAATCCTAAATCTGAAACGTAGATTCCAAAAAACAAAACAAGATTCAGTCGTCCACAATATCTTGTTAGACCCCTCTTAATTCCAATTTTTCTCTGTACTTTGACGATACCTATTTCTTCAAAATACTAACTTGTGTAGCCATTTGTACTCTGTACGCATCAGCATTTCCATTAAAGCAACTTAACCCAAAAATTCCACCAACTATAAGAAAATTGGAATTGATAGAGTAGACTCTTACCTGTTTCTGGCCATCACTCGGAGTCGTAATCCGACCTTTCCCTCTCCGATCCCATATCAGTTTCAGAATTAGTTACTATGTTAAGTATGACCTCATTTTCATGTGATGTTCGTGATAGGAACGCCTGATACTCATCATCTACACTGACTTCATTCACAGGGTGGTCTGTATAATCCTTATATCTTCCAGCATAAATTGATGCTCTTTTATCCCTAATCCTTCTCATTAAAAACACACCTTCTCTCCTTTCCCTTTTCTGCAACAACTGCAAAAGTTCTTCTGGGTATTCTTCATCTTTTAATTTCTTTATGCTTCTCTTCTTTGTCTCTTCATTTTCTGCCTCACATACTGATTTTGCATGATCAAACTCATTCCACAACAGATCCATATCATCGTCTTGGTTATTGTTCTGCAAACCTACTTCTTCCTCTTCTCTCATATTCCTCGCCTCTTCTTTATTCTTCTTTTTATTCAATCTTATTTCTTTCGATATATGGTACTGAGCTTTCTCTAGTTGATCCAAATTCATTTCACATACTGCTAATTTGAACCTCATCATCACTTCCTTTCTCTTCAAGCACTCCTCCTTATCAACTTCTTCCGTTGTCATTGGGGTCTTGCCTTTTGATGGTTTGGAACCACTCCCTTTTCTGTGTTATTCGGAGCCATTGTTATCTCTGAAACTTTTTTTCTTCTTCTCCTCTCTTGGCTTTTTTATCTCTCTCGAAAATAATGAATATAATCCCTAATTCCTCTCAACCTTTTTTTTCTTTTTTCTTCTCAGACCTATTCCCAAGAGACGCATACAGCGGTTGAATTCAAAGAAATTATAACACCCTACTAAAATGTCATGTCCTTTCAGACCTACTTCATGACGTGGTTATCCTTTAGATTTTGTTTCCTTTTAAATAAAAATCAAGTTATAGGTTTAAGCTATAACCGCTTATAAGTGCATATCCAATGAGACTTTGCAAAATTCCTATATTTAAGGCCACATAGGATTTTTAGTGTTTTAATACGAAAACCTTCTCCAATGGAAATCTCAAAGATGAATGTGAGGATGACGTGTGAGGTAGTTATTCAAACATACGCTAATCCATCCTCGGGTTTTAGAGGTTCACTTGGAGGATTTAAACATCCTAATCATCAAAATCTAAGGTAGGTAAATAAGGAGTTAATTGTTTAAACTTTAAATCAATGATGTAAAATATTTTTAAAATGTTATGGTTGGAGACGAATTTGTTTTCACTTCCATAAATTAGGGAAATCTGATCTCACACCCCTAAAAAATTGGTTACACATAGGATGCACATAAAGTTTCCATTGGAGATGCTCTAATATAACGTGAAAATATGCGTTACTTTCCTACTCATTAAGGACGCGACCATTCAAATAATGCCTGATCATAAAGGATGCGACCAACAGGTGTATTGGATGTCTATATAAGCTTTACTCGCACCTTCTTGAAGCATTCTACAATATTAAGAAAATCCTAAAAGCTTGTAAAAAAAAATATTTGATAATCTTTCATGAGTATAATAGTGATGGATATGTTGCCAGAATTAAGTACCAAGATACTACAACACCTCCAGACTGCAGAAAGCATTTTAGCAAGCAAATGTGTTTCCAAAGAGTGGAATACTATACTCGGGGACAAAAGAATTGGACTCCTTTTTGGTGTCACACCGAGAATAGGTAAATAAGTTACTCAACTCTTTTATAGAGAGGAAGATTTCAGCCCGATCGCAACAGCCAACAATCACGACGCCCAGAATGATGGAACCCATGAAGATTAGACTAAGTTGCACCCAATAGTTGGATCTTGCAATGGTCTGGTATGTTTTTATGTTTCACACCACGGCATACAAGATCCTACATATGTTATGAATCCAGAAACTGGTGAGCACCTACATCTTCCACAACTATGCATCCCAATTGCACGAGATCAAGTACTTTCGTGGTATCCACGATACAATGTAATTGGGGGTTTCGGCTACTGTCAACGTATCAATGAGTACAAGGTTGTTCGAATTCACATGGATGGTAAAGTTCAAATACACACTCTAGGAGACAAGAGGGGATGGAGGAACATAGCAGAGGAGATTCCTTATACTTTTCGGAGTTCAGGTGTGTACGCACATGGTTGTATTTTTTTGGAGGATTGTTGTCAGTGGGATGGTGTCATAGTTTCTTTCAATTTGGAAACTGAGACATTTCATCAACATTCGCGACCCCCGCATCATATTCCTGGGACTGACTTCCCATCACTTGTGAAGTTTATGTTCGGAGTTCGCCTTTTATTTTACTACATCCATGACGCCTATGATGAGGGGATTAATCAGCCCCGGATAGATTTCTGGGCACCCATTTCCAAAAAAAATAGTCATACATGGGCACCTGGCGGCGAATGGAAATGGAATCATAAGAAAAGAATTTTCTTGGAAAAGGATGAGGATGAAGGGTGGCCGACCTATTACCCGATAGCTTTTGGAAAAAACAAGGACCTCCTATTGTGGCGGAATTGGCGTTTATTGCGTTACAATGCACTCACCGGAACTTGGACGGAAATTTGGGGGACACTATTGTGGGAAACAAGCAGGGTTGCAATTATTCCTCATATGAGGAGCGATGTCTCGTTGAAGAATTTTGGTGGACAATCGGAAACATGTACTCATGATGTCCATGCCACTAACACATTCCTTGGGTTATCTATGTAGCTTTTTTTTTCTTGTAGTTGTGTTGTTTTATTTTATTTTTTGGTATTTGGATTTTTTTTCTATGTACAATTTATTCCTTGGGTTATCTATGTAGATTTTTTTTTCTCTTGTAGTTGTGTTTTTTTTCTTTTGGTGTTTGGATTATTTTCTATGTTGAAATGTACAATTTAATTAGTTTCGGTCATTGTTTAACTAACCCACCTTTGGTTTTTTCCTTTTCTTTCCGTTACACCTATGGTCCAGCCGTCCGGGCCAACCCAACCAACCTAGGTAATTAGTCGAAAAGTAGAAAAATTATTTGGGTATTTCCTAAGGCATCATGATTTATTTTAGTTTGTTATGTTCGGAATGTATATTAGATTAAAAAGGCAATTAAATAAACATGAAAATATTCATTCCATATATCATTATACTGCTACAATATCTCATTTTTTTAGTAATATGGAAATTGAAATATTCGGTGTAAATACCAAAGAATAGTGATTTAAGATGGAAAACCTAAAAAAAATAGCCGTCTATATATATATAAGCTTTACTCGTATCTGCTTGTATCATTCTACAATAACAAAATCCTAAAAAGCTTGTAAAATTTTTTTTTGATAATCTTTCATCAGTATAATAGTGATGGATATGTTGCCGGAATTAACTACCGAGATACTTCAGCGCATCCAAACTGTAGAAAGCGTTTTAGCAAGAAAATGTGTATGCAAAGAATGGAATACTATCCTTGGGGACAAAAGAATTGGATTACTTTTTGGTGTCACACCAATAGGGGGGAAAGATAAAGTTACCCAACTCTTTTATAGAGAGGAAGATTTCAGCCGGATCGTAACAGCCAACAATCACGATGCCCGGAATGATGAAACCCTAGTTGATCGGACTATATTGCACCAATAGTTGGATCTTTCAATGGACTGGAATGTTTTTATGTTTCACACCACGGCATACAAGATCCTGCATATATTATGAATCCAGACACTGGTGAGCACCTCCATCTCCCAGAACTATGCATCCCAATTGCATCGGATCCAGTACTTTCGTGGTATCCACGATACAACATAATAGGGGGTTTCGACTACTGTCAACGTACCAATGAGTACAAGGTAGTTCGAATTCACATGGATGGTAAAGTTGAAATACACACTCTAGGAGACAAGAGGGGATAGAGGAACATAGCAAAGGAGATTCCTTATACTTTTCGGAGTTCAGGTGTGTGGTTGTATTTTTTGGAAGGATTGCTGTCAGCAGGATATTGACATAATATATTTCAATTTGGACACTGAGATGTTCCATAAACATTCGCCACCCCGCATCATATTCCTTGCGGTGAATTTTGAATAAATACTTACCCATCACTTGGGATGGTCATGTTCGGAGTTCGCATTTTATTTTACTACATCCATGAGGGGATTGATCGGCCTCAGTAGATTTCTGGGCTCCCATTTTCGAAGAAAATATTCATACATGGGCACCTGACGGGAAATGGACCTGGAATTATAAGCTAAGCATTTACTTTGAATATGATCAATGGCCGACTTATAACCCGATAGCCTTTGTAAATAACAAGGACCTCTTATTTTGGAAGAATAGGCGTTTATTGCGTTACAATACACTCACCAGAACTTGGACGGAAATTTGGGGGGCACTACGGTGGGAAACAAGGGTTGCAATTATTCCTCACATGAGGAGCGATGTCTCGTTGAAGAATTTTGGTGGACAATCGGAAACGTGTACTCATGATGTCCATGCCGCTATCACATTCCTTGGCTTATCTATGTAGTTTTTTATCTTGCAGTTGTGATTTTTTTTTATTTTTTTTTGGTATTAGGATTTTTTTCTATGCTGAAATGTACAATTTACTACTTGGGTTATCACTTTTTTTCTTGTATTAAAAAAAAGGCCACACGGAGCAACTTCATTAGAAAAATAATCAATCGTCACACAGGAAAATGGTTGGTATCCTAGTGACAAGCTGGGCACCAACACCTTTTTGAACCGCTACACCAATCCTATGAAAAATAAAATTGTTTATTCTAGTAGTAACATCATGACTAGCAAGACGGTTCCTATTTTTTTGGCGTTTGGATTTTTTTTTTATATATATAGTGTTGCCGCTGAATGTTGGGTCATTGGTTAACTATCCAACCTTTGTTTTTTTCCTTTTTTTGCTTTACACCTATGGTCAAGTCGGCCGGCCCACCCCAACCGACCAAGGTAATTAGTTGAAAAGAAGAAAAATTATTTGGGTATTTCCTAAGAGATCGCGTATATTAAATTAAAAAGGAAATTAGATAAATATGAAAATATTCATTCCATATCTCATGAGATCGCGTATATTATTTGTTATGTTCATAATGTATATTAGATTAAAAAGGAAATTAGATAGACATGAAAATATTCGTTCCATACTAAAATATTCGGTGTAAATACCAAAGAATAGGTGTTTTAAGATAATGATGGAAAACCTAAAAAATTAGGGTTTTCCTTACAAATATATATAAATTCCACCAAGCATAGAAAAAAATTAACATAAAGTATTAAGAGGAAAATGAGTTCTGCTAAGAGGGATTGTAGAGATGAAAATGAAGAGAGGATCCAAAAATGTCCTCGACTGATGGTTGGTCCTCGTAAATTGAGGATTACCATTACTGTGGACGGAGTAACTACTGTTCCTGGTGTTCCTCTCGACGATGTAATTAGTTTTGTTGTCAGTAGTTTTGACACTGATGATGTTCCTATTTACGTTGATGTTATTCATGGTGTTCCTCTGGACACTGTAACCAGTAGTATTGAGAATGCCGATGTTCCTGCTTATGATGATGTTCCTACTGTGAATAATGATGCTCCTGCTTCTATTATTGATGAAGATCCCGATGTTCCGGACATGGCAGAGGATCCAAAAGTTAACAAGCATGATCTTAACAAGCATGTGGAGCCTGATGAAGCAGAAAATGCCAAATCTGAGGATGACAAGCCGCCCAAGCCTGCTGGTTGGAGTGATCAAGTTCACCTCAGCATTGCGAGAAGAACTGTTTGAAGATGGGGGATGGTTCATTTGATATGTTTTTTTTTTGATTATAGGGTTTGATTTATGTTTTTTTTTTGTGGACGCTTTGAAAGTTGTTTTCATTTCTTGTTTCGTTTGCTATTTTTGTCATTTAGAAGAAGGTGATGTTTAAAATTTCTTTTATTATTTAGGTATTGGAATCATGAAATAAATCAGATAATTATTTACAAGTTCACAGACTTTACCGAATGCAATATACTCTTGCAAATTTATTTATTTATGAGGTGTGCATTATTTAGGAAAAATAAATATAATTAGCTGAAATAACGGAGGAAATGTAGAAACATACAGTTTTTCCCCCCTGTAAACAATAAGAATCAATTTATAACTTTATGTTTGATATTATTATCTCCTTTCCAATACTTTTAACAAAAATACGAGTTTGAACAAGTAAAGTGCTATTGAAAGTAAAGTACTGCTATATGACGATGTTAATGATAATGATCTTTGCGTGGATTTGAATGAGAATGAGGAACCAGACTAATATGAGAAAGAACCAGACTAATCTGACAAAGAAACAGACTAATCTGACAAAGAACCTGACTCATCTAACAAGTTCTTTGCTTTTTTAAACAGGGTTTTTGATGTGTAAACTTTTAGTTTACGTATTTTTTAAGTATTGCACTAGATGCATGCTTCTTATGTTGATAGATAGGTTGACATTTATGTGATGAATGATTCACGTTGAATTTTTATGTTTTCTGGAAATGATGAACATGAAAATGGATGGGTTTAGTTTACTTATCTTTAGTAGCTTACTGTATGATTAGAATAATACGTTTCCTACATAGGTGTCACTAATAATGCATATGTTTCCTCCCTAAACCAAGAATAATACAGGAGACAACCCAACTTAAAATTTCTAAGGAAAATATTATTCGAAATAGGAAAGTAATTTTTTCGTATGGCCTCTTCTCGAGTTGGTTAGAGATAGGAAACTAGATTTTGAAAATTTTGGGAAACAATTTTATCATAACTGTCTACGATATATTCTCTCATAAAATAAGGAAACTAACCATATTGGTTACACATCAAAAAATTTGAAATAAAAAAAGAAAAACACCAAAAATATTTTGTTTGGCGGGTGATGAAAATGAATTTTACTAGGCGGGATGATTTTTAAAGGAAAATCAATTCCCTCCTGATGGTTTGGTTAAATACCAAAAAGAAAAAGAAAGATGAGTTCGATCTACTTTTTTCAGTTTTTATTACTCGATTCATTCTCTATATGAAATCATAATTCTGCTATTGTCTCTAATCTTTACAATGAACCTACCTCTTCAGACTCGATCTTTGTTGTTGGTATTATTTCTACAACCCATTATCGAATGAATATTAAATTGATGTTAGATTTTTTATTCGATCTCATGGAATCAGATGTTAGATCTTATAGGTTTACTAGTTAAAGCATGATTAGGGTTTTTATTCTATTGCTTCTTATAGGTTTAGTATTTAAAGCATGATTAGGGTTTTTATTCTATTTTTACTATCTCTAATCTTTACACGGAACCTACCTCTTCAGACTCGATCTCTGTACTCGATCTTTGTTGTTGGTATTATTTCTACAACCCATTATCGAATGAGTCTCTGTTACTTGGCGAGCCTGTAATGTCTGCATTTTAAGTTGCCACTTTTAATCATACTGTGTTGCTGGTTGGCTAATTTGACTATCATCTTCAAGCTAAAAATGGATAATCATTATGTGGTGCTTTAGTACTCTTGTCTTTTGTAACAAAAAGTACCTTTCGGTTCGTGTATAACACAATATTCATGAGGATACTTTGTGTGTTTCATTGATGTTTTAGCCTCAATTTACATGCATCAATGAGTTCATGTTTGTTTTCTTTTCATATAATAGAAAATAGGTGTAACACATGTTGCCTATCCTGTTAGGTTTAGCTAATATTTTCCAAAATAAGCTCAAATTCTTAACTGAGATGCGCGTACCTACACAGCTTTTGTCATGGCAGAAGATGATGATTACAACGTGCCCCCAGAGGAGGACCAATGGTATGATGAGGTGGATTCTGATGAAGAAACGATGGAGTTGGATGACATTATACAATCAGATGGCGGTGATGATGAAGATATGGCCCCTAATGATAGATTTGAAGAATTAACAGGTAATGTTCGAAATATTGTACTTACTTGTTTCTACTTAAACATCACATGGTTTCATATTTTGCCTCGATTATTTCCAGAGTCAGGTGATTCTGAAAATGAAAATCTCGTCGTATTAGAAGAAAAAGAATTGGAAAATGCTCCAAAAACATAAAAGCAGCCACAACAGGGAGACTCTACAAAAAAAGATCAGAAAAGACAGGGGAATGACAAGAATGTTGAAGCTGCATAGGGACTTCTCGGATAAAGAAGCCAAAAAAAGGGATATTGAATTTGACAAAATGTTCCGGCCTGTTGGTGGCCATAGAATTGAATTCAGTAGTTACCTAGGCTATTTGGCCCGTGATATGGTTGGCATAAAACATTTATGTTGGAAGGAAGTCCCTAAAAAAAAGACAAAATATGTGAGAGAAAATTCTGGTATGCATATGCGGTTATTAGTTCGTCATTTTTTTTGTCGAACTGTGAGTCTGTGATGAACATACATTAGTTGTTATTGCAATTTTATTATGAGGTTCCCCAAGAATATAAGCGAGCGGTCATGAAGCGTCTACCTGTTCAGCTGCGGTACTTCAGAAGGAAATTGTACAATAATCATGTAAAATCCTTCCTGGAAAGACCGGACAAACTAAAAACTTTCCCCAAAAAGTACGAAACGGTAATAGACCAAGAAGACTGGGACAAATACCTTAAGTATGTACAAGAATCGCTTATATTTAAGGTATGGAATACACATTGCTTTTTATAATTTGTGTTTCGTTCTTATTGTCTATCCCAGCATACTAATGAAATTATTTTTATTTCCTCTGCAAGAAAAATTCGGAGAAGGGAAAAGAGGCAATATCACAATCCAAGTTCCCACATCGGACGGGACGAGGAGGATACTCGGGATTAAAACTAAAATTAGTAAGTATGTTGTCTTATTTATTATACACTGCACAGTAAAACCGGGCATATCAGATACTTCTGTTTTGTATGTCGTGTTGCGTGTCTCATATATGTAGAAACTTATAACGGTATAGGGATGTGTCCTCTTACACGAATATGTAGTTTTGTCACATTAGATGCTTTGGAATAGGTTTTCTGTTTTTCACAGTTAATATTTATGCGGATGTAAATACTTGTTTCTGGTAACTACTATGTCAAAGAGAGAAAGGTTGCCGAAGAAGATCTCGAAGACTGGTGCTTCATGTGGGCAAAAGCACGCGAAAACAAACTCGGAATCATACCAGGCGAATTTGTCAGGGAGAAGACAACTGAAGTTGTGAGAAAACAGAAACTTTACAATCCTCATGTTTTTAACCAAAGTAAGTGCGCAAGGTTTATATCAGAATTTAACACATTATTTGAACAGGTAGAGAAGCGGAAGATGATTCAAGAAGGAATTCTAAAGGTTGGTCATAACGAGGATGCCCTAACAATTATGATCGTCCCGGATAAGGGTGGACGTGTCAAGGGGGGTGGCTTTGCAGTGCCGGCAAGTCTTTACTTTCCAAATGGAAGAAAACCAAGATACTCGAAAGAGAATGATGAACTGTGTGAAAAGTTGAAAGCTAAGGAGAAAGAATTAGAGTCTAATAAAAATGCGTATCAGAGATTAACAAATAACTTGTTATCTCAAGGTCACGACATTGCTAAAATTATGGGCAACAGTATCAGCAAGTCTGGAGGAGAGGTAAGTGAATTGAGTTTTGATTAGATTGTTTAATTTAAAAAAAAAAACTGGCAGACGGTATCTGATTTTTTTAAACTATGTGTTCAACTACAGTCACAGGATGCAGGACCTAGCAACGCCTCCAATCCATCTAAGAATAACATAGATCCAGAATCAGTTAAGCAACTTCCAAAAAAAACATGGGAAATCCGGTCTGCAGAAGTCATCTGAAAGCATAAAAGGGTCCGAGAAGCGGGACTCTCCTTGTACTAAAACGCCGACCGTTTCTACTGAATCCCCGGTGTCTTTAGTATTAAAAAATAAGTCTATGTCTCCTCCATCCACCGAGGAATCTCAGAATGTGGCATTTGAAAAAGTTACCATTGATGTATGGTTTTCCAACGCATTTAAATTTTTAATCTTCCATTTACTATCTCTCATGCGCCTTGTGTTTCTGCAGGGCATAGGATGCAAACTTTGGTTTGGAGAAAAGGACAACATTGTTGCCATTGGTATAGCTTACTCTTCAAAGAAGGTATCTTATAGAATGAAGTCAGGAATGACGGGTGAGGTTACATGCTATAGCGTCCTGGTTAGTGAAGTACTAAATGGAACCATTAAATTACCCTTAGGCACATCTTCTCAGATAAAAACTTTAAAAGATGTTGGTGATGCTGAAATTAGTTGGCCAGAAAATCAAACCATGTTGGATCAAAAGGTTGGTTGCTATGCTTGTTTGCTTTATTAACTCATTGGATATGTTTTTACACAAACCAGTTTTATATATATATATATATATCTTGTTTGATATAAGAGACGAATATGTTATCAACTATATGAATCACGGACGTTAGTGTATATTTTAGAGAACCTTATTGAACGAGATATGTGGTTAGCTATTTGATTGTGAGTCAGTTGTGCATTGTGCTTAAATGGTTTCACTGCAAAAAGAAGATAAAACTTTCATTTCAATTTTCTGATGCATGCAAGTCAACCAAAACATTCTGAGACTGTGAAATCACCGGATCTACTCAACGGAAGCCAATCTCGTATCGCAATATCTGAAAAAGTTCTGAAGGTATGTGTTTTAAACCAGTTACATGATCTTAAGACCATATGAGTCTGAAATATGCTATCAACTATATGAATCACGGACGCTAGGGTGTATTTTGGAGAACCTTGTATATTTGTTACCTATTCAATTCATCAGTGTCTTCACATTCACGGTAGAATTTGGTATATTTGAATATTACTCTACTACTGCAGGTAACTCAACAAAATTCGGGGGAACATACTCTGGATGTGACATCAAGCTACATCTAATCAGAGTAAATCTGAGATCACGAAAACTGCAGCAGTTCATCCGGGATCTGTTTTATTTTTACATGCATTTTAAATCTCAAATTTGCTTTGAAGTTTTCGCTTGAAGATGTTCATATGCCATATATTTCCGCAGGGTAGAAGGTACTACCTTTTTGACGAGTTGTCTAAGGCGAATGTCCTTGCTAGAGGTAGAGCTTTTCTGTTAGCAGGAAAAAACAATTACATGGAAAGGATGGGGTGGAGGTTGATTGCCACAAAATCCTGATTGAGGAAGTAACAAAACCGAATTACTGTCTACCCATACGATTTGATGGTATGGAAACATTAGGACAAACTCTTGGAAAAGCGATTCCTTGGCCAAAGTATGGTGTTAAGTTTACCGAGCCTGCTAAGAAGGTTAATTGCTTGTCTTGTTTGATTTGTAAGTCAAAAATACATAAACCAGTCTATTATTATATGAATCGCCGATCCAAGTGTAAATTAGAGAACCTATAAAAATAGAAATATGTGTAACTTTCAAAAGTAACTAATAACTCTTTAATCATATGCAGAACCCTACCAGTAATTCACAACCAACTACTTCTCTGCGTAAGTCTCCTTCACGTAGCAACCCTTCTGATGGATCTAAGAAGCAGTCTCCTAATCTTATGCAGAGCTCTACCAGTAATTCCCTACCAAATCCTTCAATATCTCTAGAGAAGTCGTGCACATCTACGGCAGAACCTCAAGCTAAGACATCTAATGGAATATGTTTTTTTTGATTTTTTTTCTTCGTAAATCTATATTGCTAATTATAGCATCTTCTTTTTATATGATGTTCATATGACATATCTCCGCAGAAATCAAAATACGACTTTTGGAATGGATCTAGGGGAAACGTCGTTGCTAGAGGAAGCATTTTACCTACGCTGCCTAACCAGAAAATACATGGACAAGATCTTCCTAAAAACTGTAATGTTGTTAATATTCTGGAGGTTATAGTTCCATCGTTCATGTTAACCGAACCAAGTGGTGAGTTTAAGCTATTAGGGGAAGCTAAAGATGGTTTTGTGGCATGGACGAAAGATAACTGTTCCATCTCTGATGACAAGGTTAGTTTCTTAGCTCTTTTGCTTTGTTAATCAAGTATATAAATTGTTTTACATAAATCGTGTATTCAGTTTGATTAAAGAATAAGTACGAGATAGAAATATATTAACACCTAAATGGAACATGAATGCCAGTGTAAATTAGAAAATTGATATTTGGTTACGTATTTTATTATGGGCGTCAGCTGTGAAAAATGCCGCGGCCTTCACTGAAGTTGGCTTTATTACATTGTTGTAAAAATGACTTTTGTCTGTCTCTTGTTGAGAATTCACATGACAGACGAATTCGCCATGGATTTAGAATATATATATAATAAATTTAATCTCTTGCTGCAGGAAACTCCACAACATGGAAAACCTCATAAGCAGCCAGAACCAGTTTTAGATTCTGAGAAGAAATTGGACAGTGATAAACTGAATGAGGAGCACCTAGCAGTCAATCCACATTCGGGGAGTCATGCAGCCTCTGAAAAGCTTTCTCAGAATACTAAAAAGACACAGAGAAGGTTATATGTACCAACTGTGTAGAAGGCACACCAACTTTCAAATGGGAAACAGAAGAAGACAAGGCTTGGCGCGTCGAGAATGTCACAACCTGATCCATTGCACGCAGAGACACCACCATCAAAAAAGTTGAAGAAAAGCTGATTATTTTTGGATAAATGCTCTTTAATATTTTTTTTTGCGGACGCTTTGAAAGTTGTTTTCATTTCTTGTTTCGTTTGCTTTTCTTTTTGACAGAACAAGGGCAAATTTAGATTAAAATTTTTGAGTCGCCAAAATAGTGACATCAAAAAACTCAAAAGGTTACACGGATGAGTGCACAACTACATCTTTCGTTTGCTAATTTTTTCATTTAGAAGAAGGTGATGTTTAAGAATTCTTTTATTACTTAGGTATTGGAATCATGAAATAAATCAGATAATTAATTACAAGTTCACAGACTTTACAGAATGCAATATACTCTTGCAAATTTATTTATTTATGAGGTGTGCATTCTTTCGGAAAAATAAATATAATTAGCTGAAATAACGGAGGAAATGTAGAAACATACAGTTGTTCCCCCCTGTAAATAATAAGAATCAATTTATCACTTTAGGTCTGATCTTATTATCTCCTTGCCAATAATTTTAACAAAAATACGAGTTTGAAAAAGTAAAGTGCTATTGAAAGTAAAGTACTATTATATGACGATGTTAATGATAATGATATTTGCGTGGATTTGGATGAGAATGAGGAACCAGACTAATCTGACAAAGAACAAGACTAATCTGACAAAGAACCTGACTCATCTAACAAGTTCTTTGCTTTTTTTAAAAAGGGTTTTTTATGTGTGAACTTTTAGTTTACGTATTTTTAAATATAAAGCATTTCGTCTGACCATTTTGTTTTCAGTAGTGGTTGTATTTATTTTTTAAGTACTGCACTAGATGCATGCTTTTTACGCTGATAGATAGCTTGACATTTATGTGATGAATGATTCACGCTGAATTTTTATGTTTTCTGGAAATGATGAACATGAAAATGGATGGGTTTAGTTTATTTATCTTTAGTAGCTTACTGTATGATTAGAATAATACGTTTCATACGTAGGTGCCACTAATAATTCATACGTTTCCTCCTTAAACCAAGAATAATACAGGAGACTACCCAGCTTAAAAATTTTAAGGAAAATATTATTCGAAATAGGAAAGTAATTTTTTTCTATGGCCTCTTCTCGAGTTGGTTAGAGATAGGAAACTAAATTTCGAAAATTTTGGGAAACAATTTTATCATAACTGTCTACGATATATTCTCTCATAAAATAAGGAAACTAACCATATTGGTTACATATCAAAAATTTGGAAATAAAAAAAGAAAAACACCAAAAATCTTTTGTTTGGCGGGTGATGAAAATGAATGTCACTGGGCGGGACGATTTCAAAAGAAAAATCAATTCCCGCCTGATGGTTTGGTTAAATACCAAAAAGAAAAAGAAAGATGAGTTCGATCTACTTTTTTTAGTTTTTATTACTCGATTCATTCTCTATATGAAATCATAATTCTTCTACTGTCTCTAATATTTACAAGGAACCTACCTCTTCAGACTCGATCTTTGTTGTTGGTATTATTTATACAACCCATTATCGAATGAATATTAAATTGAGGTTAGATTTTTTATTCGATTTCATGGAATCAGATGTTAGATCTTATAGGTTTACTAGTTAAAGCATGATTAGGGTTTTTATTCTATTACTTCTTATAGGTTTACTAGTTAAAGCATGATTAGGGTTTTTATTCTATTTTTACTATCTCTAATCGTTACACGGAACCTACCTCTTCGGACTCGATCTCTGTACTGGATCTTTGTTGTTGGTATTATTTCTACAACCCATTATCGAATGAATACTAAATTGATGTTAGATTTTTATTCAATCTCATGGAATCAGATGTTATATCTTATAGGTGTACTAGTTAAAGCATGATTAGGGTTTTTATTCGGCTGTATCAAAGAACAAGTTAATGACAATCACGGGTTGTACGATGAGATGTGATTTTATTTTGTTACAACAATAATGTTTTAGGCTTAAGTTACATGCATGAACTATTATAAGATTTAGGTAAGGATCTTTATTTCATGTTACTTAGTTAGGCTTTACTAGTTAGTTAGGTTTTACAAAACTTAACGATGTTAATTGATTTCTCGGGTTTTTGTTTTTGTTTTTGTTGGATTTAGATATAACTCTACTTTGATCGACGATGTTGTGTCAATCATATATATATACATAAGGTTTCTCAATATTTAATCATTTGAGTCTCTGTTACTTGGAGAGCCTGTAACGTCTTTAAGTTGCCACTTTTAATGATACCATGTTGCTGGTTGGCCAATTTGACTATCATCTTCAAGCTAAAAATGGATCATCATTATGTGGTGGCATTTGTAACAAAAATATATATAAGACCATTTAACCGGTACCTTTCGCTTTGTGGATAACACAATATTCATGAGGATATTTTGTGTGTTGCAGTGATGTTTTAGCCTCAAGTTACATGCATCAATGAGTTCATGTTTGTTTTCTTTTCATATAATAGAAAATAGGTGTAACACATGTTGCCTATCCTGTTAGGTTTAGCTAATATTTTCCAAAATAAGCTCAAATTCCTAATTGAGATGCACGTACCTACACAGCTTTTGTCATGGCAGAAGATGATTACAACGTGCCCTCAGAGGAGGACCAATGGGATGATGAGGTGGATTCTGATGGTGGCCATAGAATTGAATTCAGTGGTTACCTAGGCTATTTGACCCGTAATATGGTTGGCATAAAACATTTATGTTGGAAGGAAGTCCCTGCAACAAAAAAAAACAAAATATGTGGAAGGAAATTCGGGTATGCATATGCGTTATCAATTCGTCTTTTTTGTTATCGAACTGTGAGTCTGTGATGAACATACATTAGTTGTTATTGCAGTTGCATTAAGAGGTGTCCCATGAATATAAGCGAGCGGTCATGAAGCGTCTAGTTGTTCAGCTGCGGGACTTCAGAAGGAAATTATACGATAATCATGTAAAACCCTTCCTGGAAAGACCGGACAAACTAAAAGCTTTCCCCAAAAAGTATGAAACGGTAATGGACCAAGAAGACTGGGACGAATACCTTAAGTATGTACTAAAATCGCCTCTATTTAAGGTATGGAATACACATTGCTATTTCTAATTTGTGTTTCGTTCTTATTGTCTATCCCAGCATCCTAATGAAATTATTTTTATTTCCTCTGCAAGAAAAACTCGGAGAAAGGAAAAGAGGCAATATCAACAATCCAAGTTCCCACTTCGGATGGGACGAGGAGGATACTCGGGATTAAAATTAAATTAGTAAGTCTGTTGTCTTATTTATTATACACTGCACAGTAAAACCGGGCATATCAGATACTTCTGTTTTGTATGTCGTGTTGTGTGTCTCATATATGCAGAAACTTATAACGGTATAGGGATGTGTCCTCTTACACCAATCTGTAATTTTGTCACATTAGATGCTTTGGAATAGGTTTTCTGTTTTACACAGTTAATATATGTGCGGATGTTAATCCTTACTTGATTAAAGAATAAGTATGAGATAGAAATATATTAACACCTAAATGGAACATGAGTGCCAGTGTAAATTAGAAAATTGATATTTGGTTACGGATTTTATTATGGGCGTCAGCTGTGAAAAATGGTGCGTCCTTCAGTGAAGTTGGCTTTATTACATTGTTGGAAAAATGACCTTTATTTGTCTCTTGTTGAGAATTCACATGACAGACGAATTCTCCTTGGATTTAGAATATATATATATATATATAATACATTTAATCTCTTGCTGCAGGAAACTCCACAGCATGGAAAACCTCATAAGCAACCAGAACCGGTTTTAGATTTTGAGAAGAAATTGGACAGTGATAAACTGAATGAAGAGCACCTAGCAGTCAATCCACATTTGGGGAGTCATGCAGCCTATGAAAAGCTTTCTTAGAAGACTAAAAAGGCGCAGAGAAGGTTATATGCACCAACTGTGCAGAAGGCATACCAACTTTCAGATGGGCAACAAAGGAAGACAAGGTTTGGCATGTCGAGAATGTCACAACCTGATCCATTGCATGCAGAGACACCACCATCAAAAAAGTTGAAGAAAAACTGATGATTTTTGGATAAATGCTCTTTAATTATTTTTTTTGCAAACTGTTAGACCAAATCTCAACATTTTTTACTGTGTTATTAATAATAATATGAATTTTTGGCATATATAAATTTCAGATTTAACCACAATTTATATGGTTTAGATGCGTCATATCTGGACGGTTTAGAGGCGTCACATGCGTAATACACACGCTTCGAGATTAATTGGCGTGGACAAACATAACATAAAGATACATTAAGCAGATATAAATTGTCATGGCTAAATATCATATAAAGCCACGCTATATGGCGTGTCTATATGTTCTCCGATGAACGGCTCCCAACGTTACATGTGGACGGTCAACGTTACATCTGAACGGTCAATATTGCATCATCTTAAACGAATTGGGCGTGGCAAAATATCACATATATCCACGCTATATGGCGTGTCTATAGGTTCTTCAATGAACGGCTCAAAATGTTACATGTGGACGGTGTAGGATGCATATAATTTAACGGCCAATATTGCATCATCTAAAATGAGATCCAAGGATTCCTAATACGGCCACGTGGATCAAGGTAATTGTAAATTGGCGTGGATAAATATCAGATATAGCCATGCTCTTGGGGCGTGTCTATAGGATATCCAATGAACGGCTCACAACGTTACATGTGGACGGTGAAGGATACATATAATTGAACGGTCAATATTGCATCATCTTAAATGAGATCCAACGATTCTTAATACGGCCACGTGGATCAAGGTAATTGTAAATTGGCGTGGCTAAATATCATATATAGCCACGCTATATGGGGCGTGTCTATAGGATATCCAATGAACGGCTCACAACATTACATGTGAACGGTGAAAGATGCATATAATTTAACGGTCAATATTGCATCATCTTAAATGAGATCCAACGATTCCTAATACGGCCACGTGGATCAAGGTAATTGGTAATTGGTGTGGCTAAATATCACATACAGCCACGCTATATGGGGCGTGTCTATAGGATATCCAATAAACTGCTCACAGCGTTACATGTGGATGGTATTCAACGGTTCCTAATACATCCACGTGGATGAAGGTAGGTGAAATTGGCGTGGCTAAAACATAACATATAACCACGTTAAACCTATATGGCGTGTCTATCGGATAACCAATGGCTACGCCAAAAAGCAATTTGCGTGTCTAAAGTGAACCAAATAGCCACGCCAAAAAGAAATTTGCATGTCTATAGTGAATCAAATAGCCACGCCAAAAGAAATTTGCATGTCTATAGTGAACCAAATAGCCACGCCAAAAACAATAAATCGTGTGTCTATGGAGTACCAGTACTTAAGTTTTTGGGACACTAAATAGCAATGCCTATATGGCTCTGGCATGTCTATTTCATGCAGAATTTGACACGCGTGGAAGGCGTGGATATAAGCTACCTAAACCATGCCATTTTACCTAAAATCATGCAAGCAGAGGCCACGCCAAGTCCAAACCAAAGTGGCGTGTCAAAACCCCTATGGACACGCCAATTTGGCGTGGAAAAAGGGTCTCCGTGTACTAGTGACCCCTGCAATAGTATGTCGGACTGGTATTACAATATCCAATACAATGATTATCCGATTGATTTTCAAAATGGACATTACAACTTTGACCGTAGTGTGAATAGTGGTTGGGAGCATCCACCTTTTCAAGGTTATGGTTCATACTAGAGTGATCCCAATTACTATTCGCACACCCACCAGTCATATGAGCACAACAATACTTTTATTTCTCTAGAAGAGTCTCTCAAGAGTCATACCTTATTTATGAAGGAAACCTTTAATATTCTTCCAGACGAGCAGTCAACTAAGATGTCTCTAGAAGAGTCTCTTAAGCAATTAACTGAGAGTACAAATAGGATTATGGAAAAATTGGCTAAACAAAATGCACCTATGAGTGAACCTTCTATACACGATACCATAAGGAAGTCATGTGAGGCGACTCAAAAGCTTTTATTCGAGCCCCAGAATAGAACTGCTCGAAAAAAAATCCAATACAGTGTTTCCAATAATACCCTTGAAAATGAGGATAGTTATTTGCATAATCAAGATGACGAGGATAAAAATGGTAACACTACTTTTTTAGATGAGGTTAAAGCATTTTCATGCTATTATAATGATGATTATGATGAGGATAGTGTTGATGAAGAATTTCAAATAAGTAGGCATTGTGATCAGGAATTTGTTACTCCAATTGAGCTTAATAATGATAATGTTTCTAGTTCGAATCCAAATAATTTTAATAATTATTCACCTATTCAAAAGGACGAGGATTTGACTAGAGATACCCCCGTTTTAGACGATGTGGTAATTCCTTTTGATTACGAAGCTAATAATGGTTTAGAAAAACGAGTTTCTTCTGAGAATATTGTTTTAGAGTCTAGAGATTTAGAAACATTAGTCTTAGACAAAGAAAATGAACTCGTAGAGATGACTGAGGATGAACCTGACTTAGAAGAATCAATTGACCACTTTCAGGAATCTGATGACCTTGAAATTAGGGAAGTTGTGACCAGTCTTTCTAGAGACACTGAAAACTCTAAGTTTGGGGGTGATTATCATTCTCCATGTGCTTTAACTCTTAGAAAGGTCCCTCACTTGGGACTTGACATATGTTCCTCAACCATTTTACAAGATTATCTTCATACACGTTTTCCTGAACCTAGTGATATCCATAAGGAAGTTCAGTTGTTAGAAACCCATCCTCTGGTTGATGTGGTTTACCCAGGCTATGATACCCAAATTGACTTTGTTTTCCCACCAAATATTTTTCGACCAATTGTGGGAACGTATAAATTTCAGATGTGTCAATTATTAAGTTTTGAGACTAAACCTAATTACTTTAGGAGATTAGGGTCGACATATTTGTTTATGGAAGACCACCATTCTTATTGTGGTCAGCTGTGTAAGTCAAATATGATTGACTTAGAGGATCCTCAGTTATTCAGGTTATTATTATGTGCTTCTAAATTTTTCCAGACCTTAGAACCTGATCTTTCGGATCTTACTTATGAGGAAGTGCATCCCGTGAAAATATTGTATTTGGACCCAATCATAGAACCTGAACCACAACTAGATATAGTTGTCTTAAATAGGAAACTAGACAAGGGTGTGCTTTATTTGTTCATTTTCTTGGCATTTTGCAGATTCTTGTTACTTGTGATAGCTCTATTTGGTTTTGATGACCCACAAATATTTCGTTCCTTAACTCTTTTGCTTCAAATGGTAACAGTTTCTCCTTGTTCATGCTTTTAATTTTATCTTTAGAACATTGAGGACAATGTTAGATTTAAGTTTGTGGGTATGGGAGAAACTTTTTAGTTGCATATTAATAAACTCCAGAGCCTAGAAATTTATGCTTATTAAGGATGGCATTAACCAATCTAAGTGGATGTAAGCATCTTGGTTGTAGGAGTTGAGGACCAATCTGATTAGATGAAAACATCTAAAGAGTCTATTCATAAAAGCACATAGCTCATGTGTTAGAAATAACATGGTAGTTTTGCCATATCTCGTTGAGTCCTTTTCACTTCTGTTTTTATTTTGTTTTCTTTTTAAAATATGTTTCTCTAAGTGATTAGATGGGGCTCACGATTCAAGTCGTTACCACTTCTAGGGTGAAATAGAGTGATTGGGATACCAAAAAAAAATGGAAAAGAAGAAAAAAAAAAGAATTATTATGAAAAAAGAAAAAAAAAATTGAGATCATACCAAACGGAGTAAAGTGTTCAATAAAATTGACCGCTGGTTCCCTTGTATATACCAGGCGAGTTGATCTAGAATTAGGAATATCGATCATTGGTTCCCTTGTATATGCCAGTTGCATTGATATTAGTCAGACCAGTATCTCAGTCCATTAGGATAGGTTCATTTTGGAAGTGGCCTTCAGAGAGATATGAGAAACATCGTTCACCTAGTCAACATCAAAACCATCTTTGTTTTTCTATATGCATCTCATTATCTATCCATGTGATTAGTTGACTCCGGATATTGATGTCCATAGTGCGACTATATGAGTAGAGCTTTGTCACTTATATATGAATTTTAATATGATTAAGTGCAAACTCGTGTACATCAATTGAAATTTCGCATCAGGGTACTTCCTCCTGTAGTCAATGAGAGTATGCCAAACAAGGAGATTATTTAGTGCCTTCCAAGGTTCTGCGTAGATAGCTAGGGTCTGGAGTATAAAGGTTTTGTAGGTATATCTCTAGTAAGCCCTCCCGAGACTATAACTCGGCCACTAGGGACACCTAGGGGTTTAAAGGCGTATTGCATATGTTAAATGCAATCGACGATGCATGCGACAGTGAGTTAGGATTTTATTTTCTAGATTTGATTTGCTCGAGGACTAGCAGATAATAAGTTTGGGGGTATTTGATAGACGCATTTATGTGTCTATTTTGTTCTCAATTATGTATATTGTTAGTGCTCGATTTTGTGCTTATTTTATGTATTTTTAGGTGTTTTTGGAGAAATAGACTTTTACGGCGAAATCGGCTCGAAAAGTTGATAAAGGTACCCCGGAGGACACTTACTATTCGGACTCTCAAATGGATAAGGGGAACCTAGACGATAAGGGGTAACCCATCTTCATTTGCACCCCAAGGCATCCCAAAGGCGTCTACTATCGGCACCCCATAGGAGGATAGGGGGCATTCCTTCTTCACGGTTTAAAAACATGTTTTGGCGGGAAAAGGAGGCAGTTTACTGCATAAGTTTTCATTGGATTTTTGGCATGTTTGGGATAGATTTAATCGATGGATTTAGCTAGGATAGGCATGTTATGGATAAACAGCTTAGAATGGGTGGTTGGATCGAGTGAATTGGGCCGTACCGTTGATTTTTGGAAAGAACAGGGGAGGAGAAATATTGTCGGAAGTTTTGAAATTCCGTCAAGATTATGGGAGAGTTTTTCTCTTGGATTTTGATTGGTTTCAAGTTTTCGCGTTCAAACATGGATGGTAATATGATTTTTCTCGTAAAAAAGGGAAGAAAATCTTTGATGTTTGATTACATAGGGACGAGAGCTTCTCGGGAATTTTAATTCATATTTGGAAGATACGTGCAGAAACGGAAAGAGAATATAGTCTGTTAGATTTGATCACATGATTTGGTAATTATGGATATTTCAGACGCGTACAGGGAGAGATAAAAGGAGATATTTCCGTGACTTGGCTTGGAGGAAAGAAAAAGATTTGAAGGATTAACTTGCGAGATTTTTGTCCTGTGATATATAAGTAGCATTGGTTCGAGTCTCAGAGGGGAGTCGAGTCTTTGGGGGTCGATAGAATTGGAGCAGAGAAGCGCAGGTGAAGTTGCAGGAATATTCACCTGCTGCTGGTGAAGAAGAGAAGCTGAAGAACATTGGACAGACGAGGACAGTCGCAGAGGTAGTCTTACTCAAGTATCGTTGTTCAACATATCACATATATCATAAGCTTGTCATCTTTTCTCTGTAACAGTTCAACACCAATTGTAACAGTCTGTTTATAACGCCTCTCTCGTGTTGCAAACTGTCTGCTTTATTAGTTTTCTCTTGTTTTTCACACTTTTGAGCTATAAACACCTATTTTGAGAACGTGAATAATATGAGGAGCTAAACCCCAACATTGGGGCATCGGGGGAAGCCCTTTTCATCATTGTGGTAATTTTATTTAATTCTTTATATGATTTTTTGCACTAAAATTGAATTGATTTATGATTTCTCTTGAATGGTTGTGATTTCAATTGATGGGTCATGCTTAGATTAAGTGTTTTGATGTCTCATGCTTTAGATATACAGTCATTACTTTCGGAGTCTACCTTGGCAAAGAGTTAGGGTCAATGAATCTTTATCATATGAGCTATAATTGTCTAAGAATTGATATTTGAACCAAATGATATGAAGTTTAGTGGAATACAGAGTCTCAGTAATCTCTCGATATTGTGACAACCTTGTGAATATATTTTCTTTTATTAAGTCTTTAACCGAGTCTACACAAGTCCGAGAAACGAACTTTTATTTACCACTTGAAAAACAAGATCAATCTTTGGCTTCGCCGACGCGGACTTGTATTTAGATTTGTTTTAGGTTTCTTTTTATTATTATTATTTTTGTTCTTTTTACGCGTTTTGGTATTTTTCGATTCTTTTCAGATTTGGAACGAAGCTACGAGGAAAGAAAAGTGCTATAAAAGGAAAGCATCGCCAGAAAAGGAAAGAAAAGAGAAATCCGAAAGGAGTGAAGAAGAAGATTTTGTATATAGTTATTTTGTTTTATTTTCAGAAACTGTAAATAGGGTTTTATTTTTATAATTTTTCTTTTCCTTTTTGGACTGGTCATTATTATTATTTTGAAACCCTAAGGAAGGGTTAAAAATCAAATATAAATTGTTTGCAGGGAAGGACGACAGTTACGATACTGTCTCGGCCCCTCGGGTTCGTACACTGACATTAGAGTCGGTGGCCTGAGTCGACTTCAACGGTTCATCGCCCGTCTAGTACGGGAGGTAAGACTCTATACACCCACGAATCCCCTGTCAGCGGGTTTTATTTTGTGTGACAACTCTCACCCCTGCAATAATATGTCGAACTAGTATTACAATAGCTAATACAATGATTATCCGACTGATTTTCAAAATGGACATTACAACTTTGACCGTAGTGTGAATAGTGGTTGGGAGCATTCACCTTTTCGAGGTTATGGTTCATACCAGAGTGAGCCCAATTACTATTCGCACACCCACCAGTCATATGAGAAAAACAATCCTTTTATTTCTCTAGAAGAGTCTCTCAAGAGTCATACCTTATTTACGAAGGAAACCTTTAATATTCTTCCAGACGAGCAGTCAACTAAGATGTCTCTAGAAGAGTCTCTTAAGCAATTTACTGAGAGTACAAATAGGATTATGGAAAAATTGGCTAAACAAAATGCACCTACGAGTGAACCTTCTATACACGATACCATAAGGAAGTCATGTGAGGCGACTCAAAAGCTTTTATTAGAGGCCCAGAATAGAACTGCTCAAAATAATTTCCAATACAGTGTTTCCAATAATACCCTTGAAAATGAAGATAGTTATTTGCATAATCAAGATGACGAGGATAAAATTGGTAACACTACTTGTTTAGATGAGGCTCAACCATTTTCATGTTATTATAATGATGATTATGATGAGGATAGTGTTGATGAAGAATTTGAAATAAGTAGGCATAGTGATCAGGAATTTGTTACTCCAATTGAGCTTAATAATGATAATGTTTCTAGTTCAAATCCAAATAATTTTAATAATTATTCACCTATTCAAAAGGACGAGGATTTGACTAGAAATACCCCCGTTTTTGATGCGTGTTGTAACCACAACAAATTAATTAATATTTTTCCACCTAAATAACAAGTAATATAGTGTAGTCAAGTTCGTTCACACGAGGAGCAAAGAGGTTTTAGTTGTTTAATTGTCACAAAAAGGGGGGATTGGTTTTAGATTTTAAAAACAAAAGAAAGTAAATAAAGCAATTAAAAGTTTAAGTTGAAATCAATAAGAGAGATTAGATCACGGAATCCTTCTTCGTTGCAAAACAATGATTCAAGTTATGTTCTTTTCCACTTTTTATTAGTCACAGATTATCACCAACCGTAGGTAAAGCATCTAGCTCAGTGCCAAAACCCTAAATCCCTAGTATCATTGGATACGGAAGTTCTCGACTACCGGATTCTATTCACCAAACCACCTAGTAGTAGATCACTCAAGATGTAATTTAGTTAAACGCATTAAGATTTATGAATTTATTAGGTTGATATTAGTAGTTAGACTCTTATCTCAAGGTATACTTGCTAACGTTGTTTCCACACACAATTGCTCCACGGAATCCCTCCGTAAGGTCTCGTGTTTGCTACTTATGTAAAGAGTCAAGAAACGATTACTTATCCCCTAACTTTAACTAGATTTAGATCAATTAACAAATCAATTTAGTTGGCCTCCTAAACAATCTATCAATCAACCATGAATGTACAAACATTCCTATTAGTCAAAACAAACGATAATCATGTGAAAAACTTCAAAGTAGATTTAAAAACAAAACTCAAAACATGTTAAGAACTAGGAATTCATTCTCAATCAATAAGAAAATTAGCTACTCATGTTTTTGAAATTCACATAAATAATTAAAGGGAGAATTTTTAAAGTTCACACAAATAATTAAAAGAAGAATTTTGAAAGCAAGCTAAAGCACAAGTGTTGTGTGTGTAGAGAGGTGTGTAGAAGTGTGTGGAGAACTTCTCTGTTTTTAAGCTTCAATATCCTTGCAATCCTCTTAGGAATAGAATCCGTTTCCTTTTGTAGCTCAAATTCCAAATCCTTGTCTTTGTAAAACTCTTCCACGTTCTCCTTCCAAATTCAAGTCCAATTACTCAAAGTCATTCCAATTCTAGGTCTTCACACCCCATAAGAGAAACTCATGCCAAAATCCGTTATTTTGGTCGTGGGGAATATCCTGGATTCACCGTAATTCGGCCGGAATACTCACCGTCGTCCACCTGAGTATCACTGCCGGTCACCGGAGGAATATACCGTCTGATGCCGTTACAGTTAACGGTCACACTGGTCAAACCGTTAGTCAAGGGGTCAAAGGGAGAGAATGAATCAGCCACTGAGTCAGCTGCCTACCTCGGCTGACTGGTCTAACTGGACTGAGTCAATTGAGTTGGATAAGTGAATCACTGAGTTAACTCGCCAGTAAGAAAATCTGGCAGAGATCCGTTTGTTTTCTGGTGTTTCCCGGCCAAATTCAGGCCATTGATTTTAGTCTTCACCTGTGACAATCCTAACATTCATCTAATTAGATTCATCTGCAGCAGCACAACACCACTTTTGTAACCCATATCATCTATATATTGAGCTCAATTCTTCCTCCATTTCTGAACTGAACAAACACCATTCATCTCTGCCAAGAACTCATGATTTCAACCTGTTCTTATGCTTCTTTGTATTGAACACTTCTTAAACATTAAACTGATTTCAAACCACATACCCATTCTCTGATTCTTTCATTCTATACTCTGGCAACTGCAACAGCTTCAACATTCTATCAGAGACCACCAACATTATTCTTGTTTCAAATTCTCCACCACAGCAAACCTAATCAACACCTCCATATTCCCTACTCTTACTTGTATTACGAATTCCACCAAAACCCAGAATGAATCCGAGCAAACCCATTAAGTATCACAGCCACCTTCTTCCTTGTCTTGATTTCCGGCCACAAAACCCATCACAGCAATTTCAGCTTCTTCTTATCGTTCTATGAATCGATTCCAACCCGCTGCAAAACCTACTATTTTCACAGCCATAAATCAATCAAACCCATTTCAATTCAATCGACTATCTTCACTGCATCCAATTCATCTCCATTTAGTTGCTTTGCCTCTCAATAGCGCCACCATCTTTAATTTCTCGATCTGATTTACCAAAACCCATCTGATTCATAGAAACGACAAACCCTAACTAATTTCGAATTTAAACTGAACCTAACTCCAATTTCATGTTCTTTAAACAGATTCTTCCATATTCAATTTCTGTAAATCTCAGATCCCCTTTTGCTCATCTCGGTGACATGATTTCTTGTTTTTCTTCCTGAGATCAACAACAACATCACCATCATCTTCTCCATCTCTTCCCATCATCTCTGTTTTTCTCTCGAATTCTTGAGTTCCTCTCAATTCCTCAGTTTCAGCATCCACAGCTGCTTGCGCAGCTTTTCTCTTTTCTCGGTTTCAGGTGAAAATAATAACGATAGAGAGAAAACTCAATTTTAGGTTGTACACATTGGGTCCGGACCTGAGCACTAACATGGGCCAACCAATACCATCCTTAGCTAGCTTACATGGGTGCCTTGAGTATCTAACCGGATGCCTTTAACACTTGAATGGGTTTCCGCTTATCCTTGGCTAGGCTGTCTTTAATGCTCCTCCAAAAGAGTTGCCCCTTAACCATGATTGGGATCCAGATAGTGTTCTCCCATGAAATGGCAAGTTTGCCCTTTTCGCACAAATTGGGTGATTTTTCTTCTTTTCCTCCGTGCGACTCTAAAATACCGAAAACACTCAAAACAAACGTAAAATACAAAATTCACAAGAAAAAATAGCAAAGAAAGCGTAACTATTACATAGTAAATTAGGTATTTTAGACACCTATAAAATTCCCCCATACTTAGACTTTGCTAGTCCTCGAGCAAATCAAACTAAAACTTACAACTTCAAAGCGTTCCAGCGTCCCAAGCATCCAAAGAGTTATGAGGACATAGAGTTTCTGCATGCTAGTAATAAGAAGTTATAAATACTAAAGAGAATATTCTCATTCTTAAATGTTGAGTGAGAAATAACCACACCATATGAGAGAATGCGTGTTTGAGAAGCGATCAATAAGCATTTCGCCTCGACTTCTGCCTCACCAAAAAAAGGGTTTTATGAAATTGCACTCAAAAGACGTACTTTTATGGTTCTCACATGTGTGCAGGTAGGAATGAAGAGATAATTCCTGGAACACGTTGAATGGTGGGAAGGACAACTTCCGAAATATTTTAAAAACCCACATCTTTTAATGTTTTGAAAAACCATTTTTCTGACGATGTCTAAGAAAGGAAATCAACTATTATTATTGAGGATGAGATTACTTACTTACCTTCACATCCGATTGCAAATTATGATAACACCACTCTCACGGCATCCAATAGAAACGTCCTGCACTCCTCGTCTTCATCTTCTTGGTCTTCGTCTTCAGCTTCAACTATTGATGATAAATGCTCGAACTTCGTAATTCCTTGACAATTTGTAAATCTTTACCTTAAATCCTTGTCGCTTGAAACTTCCTTATAGATTTTCCTTCCCCACGGCTTAAAAAATAAAAACAAAAATTTCTCTTGCCATCATCATTTTTTTTTTTCATTTTTTAGAGACAAGAGAAATAAAATACAAAACAAAGTGAAAATAAAAACAAACCATGGCCGTGGAAAAAAATACTTTACTGCTTGATTCTTCACAACTTGTATCGTCTCGAAATCATAAACTTCAATAATTCTCACCTTTTGCTTTTCTTTGCTCTTGTAAATAAGTCTTCAACTTGGATATAAAATTACGCTCCTTATATGTAAGTCTTCAACATGTATATATAAAAATCCGCTCATTATATGTTGCTTTATTTGGATATGAAATTTACTCTTTTCTTGTTCTATTGCTTGTAAACCTTGAACGTTTTCAACTTTCCTTGTAGATTTTGATGTCGCTCCCTTGTTGATGATGATGGTGTTTCTATGGACCCGTTGTTGTCGAGAGAGAGAATGGTACTAACTGCAAATCGAACTACAAGAATGAGGCTTTCATCTATAGACGTCACCCTCATGATTGACAAAATTAGCACTCAAGATATGAAAGAGTAGTGATTCTATTGGTGGGAGGTTGGGTAGATCACCATTCTACCCGGAATTAACGTACGGTGACACACACTCAAAATAAAGCTCTTTAGTTATTTATAAAGAATTTCTGGCCGGTGCCTCGCATGATATAAATAGGGTAGTCTCCACTAATGATTGATCAGCAACTCTAATAATGCATGTCTCCCTGCTCCTAATATGCATCACCGGCATGATTAAATCCATTATTTAATACTCTAACAAGCAAGAAATCCGAACGTAGTTCCCTAACACTTCCAAGTTCAGTTATGTTGGTCGGAATTCTCTATGTAAACATACCTAGAAGTATGCTAGTGACTCTAAAATCTCTAAAAGTTGGAGGTTTTATGCAAAAAAATTTTTTTTTTTAATATGCTTAACCACTCCCCCACACTTAAACCTTACATTGTCCTCAATGTAATTGAATCGTCCTAGTAAAGTCAAGGTGGGAAATCCTAACATGATATGGAACAAGAAAAAAAATAATTAAATAATTAAAAAGAAAATAAAAAGTAAAAGGATAAGAAATACAAAACCTATGGGTTGCCTCCCATTAAGCGCTTATTTTAAAGTCGACGGCCCGACTTGGCTCTTGCTTCACATTACTCCTCCAGAGGGAGTGAATCCTCAAATGAAAGTTCCTCCATATTCACATATGCGATGTTCTCGTAGTATGGCTTCAATCTATGGCCGTTGACCTTGGAAACCGAGTTGTCTCTAAGACTAGTAATTTCAACTGCACCATAAGGAAAAACATTAGTAACAACATATGGTCCAATCCAACGGGACCTTAACTTTCCAGGAAATAGTTTAAGGCGAGAATGATATAAAAGGACTTTTTGTCCCACTTTGAAGCTTTTCCGAGAAATCATCTTGTCATGAAAAAGCTTGGTCTTTTCCTTGTAAATACAGGCACTCTCGTAAGCATCATTACGTATCTCCTCTATCTCATGTAGTTATAACTTTTTTGCTTACCCGCTTCATCATACTCCATGTTGCATTTCTTTATCGCCCAATAAGCCTTATGTTCAAGTTCAACCGGAAGATGACAAGCTTTACCATAAACCAACCGATATGGAGACATTCCAATTGGTGTCTTGTACGCCGTTCTATACGCCCAAAGTGCATCATTAATCTTAAAGATCCAATCTTTCCTTGTAGTATTCACCGTTTTCTCAAGAATGGACTTGATTTCCCGTTTTGAAATTTCCGCTTGTCCACTAGTTTGTGGATGATAAGGCGTACCAATCTTATGTGTAATGTTGTGATTCTTGAGGAGAGCATGGAAATCTTTCTTGAAATGTGAGCCTTCATCTCTTATCACCACTCTTGGTGTACCATGCCTAGTGAATATGTTTTCTCTTACAAAATCACAAACAACTTGAGAATCATTAGTTTTGGTGGCTCTAGCTTCCACCCTTTTCGAAACATAATCCACCGCAAGAAGTATATAAAAATTTCCATTTGAATTGACAAAAGGGCCCATAAAATCGATTCTCCACACATCAAAAATCTCAACGGTGAGGATTGGTGTGAGTGGCATTTGATTTCTAGCACCTAGATTGCCCGTTCTTTGACATCTATCACACGATTTTCAAAAAACATGTGCATCTTCAAACAAGGTTGGCCAATAAAATCCACTCTCGAGAACTTTGAGAGCGGTACGTTTAGAACCAAAATGGCCACCACAAGCAAGAGTGTGACAAAAAGAGATAATAGATTGAAATTCGGAATTCGGCACGCACCTTCGTATCATTTGATCCACGCTATATTTCCATAAATATGGTTAATCCCACACATATTGCTTGGATATCTTCTTAAGTTTCATCTTTTGGAAGTTAGACATTGTATTAGGTACCTTCCTTGTTACCAAGTAATTCACTATATCTGCGTACCAAGGTGTAGAATTTTCCAAGGAGAAAAGTTGTTCGTCCGGAAAGCGGTCTTGTAATGTAAGTTCTTCTTGAGACATAACAAGTCTACTGAGATGATCCGCAACGGTATTTTCCACACCTTTCTTGTCTCGAATTTCTATGTCGAACTCTTGTAGCAATAGAATCCATCGGATTAGCCTTGGCTTAGCTTCTTTCTTCTTTATTAAGTATTTAAGTGCGGCATGATCGGAATATACAATAACCTTTGTGCCCACCAAATATGATCGAAACTTTTCCAATGCAAAAACTATAGCCAATAACTCCTTCTCCGTGGTAGAATAGTTGATTTGTGCATCATTAAGGGTCCTCGATGCATAATAGATAACATAGGACAATCTGTCCGTTCTTTGACCCAAAACGGCTCCAACCGCATAATCACTAGCATCACACATTAATTCAAATGGAAGATTCCAATCCGGTGATTTGATAATTGGCGCACTTTTCAAAATTGCCTTCAATTTTTCAAAGGCATACTTGCATTCCTTGTTGAAGTCAAAAGGTACCTCCTTTTGTAATAACTTGCACATCGGCATGGAGATTTTGGAGAAATCCTTGATAAACCGCCTATAGAAACCTGCATGGCCAAGAAATGAACGGATTTCCCTCACCGAAGTGGGATATTGTAAGTTTCTTATTAAATCTATCTTTGACTTGTCCACTTCGAGCCCTCGAGAGGACACGATGTGACCAAGTACTATGCCATGGTTTTACCATAAAGTGATATTTCTCCCAATTAAGGACAAGGTTTGTGTCTATGCATCGTTTAAGAACTAGGTCAAGGTTGTCTAGAAAACTATCAAAAGAATTGCCGTAAACACTGAAATCATCCATAAATACCTCGATGATACGCTCCACATAGTCCGAGAATATACTAACCATGCATCTTTGGAAAGTAGCCGGTGCATTTCAAAGACCAAACGACATCCGTGTATATGCAAACGTTGCAAACGGACAAGTGAAAGTGGTTTTCTCTTGGTCCTCCGGTGCAATAACAATTTGGATGTATCCTGAATAACCGTCCAAGAAACAATAATAAGAATGCCCCGCTAACCGCTCCAACATTTGATCAATGAAAGATAAAGGAAAGTGATCCTTTCGAGTTGCGGAATTAAGTTTTCGATAATCAATGCACACTCTCCAACCGGTTTGAACTCTTGTAGGAACAAGTTCATCGTCTTGATTTCTAACAACCGTAACACCGGACTTCTTTGGTACCACTTGTACCGGACTAACCCATTTGCTATCGGATATTGGGTAGATCACTCCCACACTTAGCAATTTGAGTATCTCTTTCTTCAAAACCTCCATCATGGGAGGATTAAGCCTACGTTGAGCTTCACGTACCGGCTTCACGTTCTCTTCCATTAGAATTATATGCATGCACACGGATGGACTAATGCCTTTGATGTCCGCAATTGTCCACCCAATAGCCATTTTGTGCTCTTTCAAAACTCTAAGCAAACGGTCTTCTTGTACCGGTGTGAGGTTTTTGACAATAATCACCGGAAGCTCATCTTCATCTCCCAAGAAAGCATACTTCAAATGTTCCGGAAGTGGCTTCAATTCTAGCTTAGGCGCCTTCACAATAGATGGTACAAGTAATTCATCATCCATGGGTAAAGAAATATATGAAACATTACCCTTTTTAGATTCTTGCAATACCGTCAAGGCACCACACATCTCCACCAATTCCTTGGAGATTTTAACATCCAAATTAGACAACCCGTGGACGTCCAATTCAATACTCTTTTGCAACACCACGTCAAGTTCGTCCTTTCGACTCAATTCCACCATTTGTTGTGCTAACGAACTAACCACATCAATGGAGTAAGCAGAATGCACATCACTTGGTAGCGCATGGATTCAAATATGTTGAAGTGTATTATCTCCTTATCGAATTCCATAGTAAGTGTACCCTTGTCAACGTCAATCTTCGTCTTTGGGGTCTTCATAAATGGCCTCCCAAGAAGTAAAGAAGTAGATGACCGATTCTCGTTGTTTTCCATATCCACCACGAAGAAATCAACCGGAAAAATTAGCTCATTCACTTGCACTAGCACGTCTTCTACAAGTCCCTTAGGATATATGTTAGACTTGTTTGCTAATTGGATAATAACTCTTGTATCTTTCAAAGGTCCAAGATTCAAGGTGTCATATATATCGGCCGAAATTACACTTATGGACGCTCCCAAGTCAAGTAAAACATGTTCAAACCTTTTTGTACCAATAGTAATTGGCACCGTGAAATCACCAGGATCCGTGCACATCTTCTTCAATAGCATAGCCGATGTACTCTCGCCAACTTTAGTAATTTCATTATCAAGCAACCTATCCTTCTTTGTACATAATTCCTTCATGAACTTAGCATACCTTGGCATTGTCTTGATGGCCTCTATGAATGGGATGTTGATTTTTATCTTCTTGAAGATATCCATGAGTGCCTTGTCTTGAGCTTCTTTCTTGGACTTAGCAAAGCGACTGGGAAAAGGAGGTGGAGTAGTGAAACTAGGAACCGGTTCCTTGGATTGGTCGGTTGGTGTTGAATTATCCTTTGGTGCGACTTCCTCATTGTCTTTGACTACCTCTTAACTAGATTCTTCATGATGACTTGGACCCTCCACTTGTCTCCCACTTCTTAACGTAACCGCATTAACATTCTCTCTTGGATTCACTAATGGTTGTGAAGGAATCTTTGTGGATGCTTGAGATTTCAATAGATGCACATCGGTTGCCAATTGTCCCATTTGGTTTTCCAAATCCTTAATGTCCGATTCATTCTTTTGTTGGCTTTGTTGTAACATAGAAGTAAGAACTTACATGCCTTGCATTAACGCATTGAGCTTGTCATCACTCGAAGAATCACGCTCCTTGACTTGTTTTGTTTGGAATTGTTGTTGAGGTTGGAAGCGTGATTGTTGGAAACCACTTTGTTTCACATATGGATTAGGAGCCGCCGCTTGCTTGTTGGCATAAATAAAGTTAGGGTGATCCTTCCAACCGAAATTCTAAGTATTGGAGTATGGATCGTACCTTCCTTTGATTTGGATATAAAGCATTTACTTGTTCAGTCTCATCATCCGGAATAATTACCGCGGCCATTAGTTGCATTACCCTTTCCATGCTCCCCATCCTCTGTTCAAGGTATGATGATGAATCACTAACTTCATGCACTCGCCTAACCGTTGTTTCTTCTCTTGTGTAGAATTGTTGCGAGTTTGCAGCCATACTTTCAATCAACTCTCTAGCTTGGGTCAACGTCTTGTTCATTAGTGCACCACCACCTGCGGTGTCAAGAAGAGATCTATCACTTGGGTTGAGAGATTCATATAAGTATTGGAGTATCATGACGTCACTGAATTGATGGTGTGGACAGCTTTCCACCAATCTCTTGTATCGCTCCCAACATTCATACAATGACTCTCCCACATTTTGCTTCATCCCACAAATCTCCTTGCGAATTTGAGTAGCTTTTGAGGCAGGAAAATATCTCTCGAGGAAAAGTTTCTTCATCCCATTCCATGTGGTGATACTTCCGGAAGGCAAATAATACAACCATTCCTTAGCACTGCCCGCCAAAGAGAACGGGAAAGCTTTCAACATTGCTCCATCCGCATTAGTCTCCGGTGGAAGCATAGCCATGACTATGGTAGATAAGTCTATAAGATGTTTGTTTGGATCTTCATTCACCATGCCATGAAACTTTGGTAACTCTCTAATCAACCCCGGCTTGATCCCGAAGGTTGAATTAGTTTGGATACACCATTGTTGTGTATCGAGCTTGTGAGAAGCTAGATCCTTGAGTGTATGATCAGCCATTTCTTCTTCGTCTATATCGGAATTTGCGAACTCACTAGATGAAGAAGGAGGAAGCGGAGTGTTAACCGCTCGAAAGAGGTCCTTTAGTTGAGTGCCGGATCGAAGACGTATACCAATTAGATCCGGTTTTCCCTATTTAAGCATTCACCAAAGATATAGTACCTGAAACAAGATTCTAGAAAACTAAGTTAGATACGATATAGAATCTAACAAAGCAAGAATAAAGCAAAAAGAAAAATAAAACAACTAAAATCGTCCGCTGCTCCCCGGCAGCGGCGCCAAAATTTGATGCATGTCGTAACCACCACAAATTAATTAATATTTTTCCACCTAATTAACAAGTAATATAGTGTAGTCAAGTTCGTTCCCATGAGGAGCAAGAGGTTTTAGTTGTTTAGTTGTCACAAAAAGGGGGGATTGGTTTTAGATTTTAAAAACAAAAGAAAGTAAATAAAGCAATTAAAAGTTTAAGTTGAAATCAATAAGAGAGATTAGATCAAGGAATCCTTATTCGTTGCAAAACAATGATTCAAGTTATGTTCTTTTCCACTTTTTATTAGTCACAGATTATCACCAACCATAGGTAAACCAGCTAGCTCAGTGCTAAACCCCTAAATCCCTAGTATCACCGGATACGGAAGTTCTCGACTACCGGATTCTATTCACCAAACCACCTAGTAGTAGCTCACTCAAGATGTAATTTAGTTAAACGCATTAAGATTTATGAATTTATTAGGTTGATATTAGTAGTTAGACTCTTAGCTCAAGGTATACTTACTAACGTTGTTTCCACACACAATTGCTCCACGGAATTCCTCCGTAAGGTCTCGTTTTTGCTACTTATGTAAAGAGTCAAGAAACGATTACTTATCCCCTAACTTTCACTAGCTTTAGATCAATTAACAAATCAATTTAGTTAGCCTCATAAACAATCTATCAATCAACCATGAATGTATAAACATTCCTATTAGTAAAAACAAACGACAATCATGTGAAAAACTTCAAAGTAGATTTAAAAACAAAACTCAAAACATGTTAAGAACTAGGAATTCATCCTCAATCAATAAGAAAATTAGCTACTCATGTTTTTGAAATTCAAATAAATAATTAAAGGGAGAATTTTTAAAATTCACACAAATAATTTAAAGAAGAATTTTGAAAGCAAGCAAAAGCACAAGTGTTGTGTGTGTAGAGAGGTGTGTATAAGTGTGTGGAGAACTTCTTTATTTATAAGCTTCAATATCCTTGCAATCCTCTTAGGAATAGAATCCCTTCCCTTTTATATCTCAAATTCCAAATCCTTGACTTTGTAAAACTCTTCCACCTTCTCCTTCCAAATTCAAGCCCAATTCCTCAAACCCATTCCAATTCTAGGTCTTCACACCCCATGAGAGAAACTCATACCAAAATCCATTATTTTGGTCGCCGGGAAAATCCTGGAATCACCGGAATTAGGCCGGAAAAGTCACCGCCGTCCACCTGAGTATCACTGACGGTCACCGGAGGAATATACCGTCTGATGTCGTTACAGTTAACGGTCAGACTGGTCAAACCGTTAGTCAAGGGGTCAAAGGGAGAGAATGAATCAGCCACTGAGTCAGCTGCCTACCTCGGCTGACTGGTCTAACTGGACTGAGTCAATTGAGCTGGATAAGCGAATCACTGAGTTAACTCGCCAATAAGAAAATCTGGCAGAGTTCCGTTTGTTTTCTGGTGTTTCCCGGCCAAATTCAGGCCATTGATTTTAGTCTTCACCTGTGACAATCCTAACATTCATCTAATTAGATTCATCTGCAGCAGCACAACACCACTTTTGTAACCCATATCATCTATATATTGAGCTCAATTCTTCCTCCATTTCTGAACTGCACAAACACCATTTATCTCTGCCAAGAACTCATGATTTCAACCTGTTCTTATGCTTCTTTGTCTTGAACACTTCTTAAACATTAAACTGATTTCAAACCACATACCCATTCTCTGATTCTTTCATTCTATACTCTGGCAACTGCAACAGCTTCAACATTCTATCAGAGACCACCAACATTATTCTTGGTTCAAATTCTCCACCACATCAAACCTAATCAACACCTCCATATTCCCTACTCTTCCTTGTATTACGAATTCCACCAAAACCCAGAATGAATCCGAGCAAACCCATTAAGTATCACAGCCACCTTCTTCCTTGTCTTGATTTCCGGCCACAAAACCCATCACAGCAATTTCAGCTTCTTCTTCTCGTTCTATGAATCGATTCCAACCCGCTGCAAAACCTACTATTTCACAGCCATAAATCAATCAAACCCATTTCAATTCAATCGACTATCTTCACTGCAGCCAATTCATCTCCATTTAGTTGCTTTGCCTCTCAATAGTGCCACCATCTTTAATTTCTCGATCTGATTTACCAAAACCCATCTGATTCATAGAAACGACAAACCCTAACTAATTTCGAATTTAAACTGAACCTAGCTCCAATTTTATGTTCTTTAAACAGATTCTTCCATCTTCAATTTCTGTAAATCTCAGATCCCATTTTGCTCATCTCGGTGACATGATTTCTTGTTTTTCTTCCTGAGATCAACAACAACATCACCATCATCTTCTCCATCTCTTCCCATCATCTCTGTTTGTCTCTCGAATTCTTGAGTTCCTCTCAATTCCTCCGTTTCAGCATCCACAACTGCTTGTGCAGCTTTTCTCTTTTCTCGATTTCAGGTGAAAATAATAACGATAGAGAGAAAACTCAATTTTAGGTTGTACACATTGGGTCCGGACCTGGGCACTAACATGGGCCAACCAATACCATCCCAAGCTAGCTTACATGGGTGCCTTGAGTATCTAACCGGATGCCTTTAACACTTGAATGGGTTTCCGCTTATCCTTGGCTAGGCTTTCTTTGATGCTCCTCCAAAAGAGTTGCCCCTTAACCATGATTGGGCTCCAGATAGTGTTCTCCCATGAAATGGCAAGTTTGCCCTTTTCGCACAAATTGGGTGATTTCTTCTTCTTTTCCTCCGTGCGACTCTAAAATACCTAAAACACTCAAAACAAACGTAAAATACAAAATTCACAAGAAAAAATAGCAAAGAAAGCATAACAACTACATAGTAAATTAGGTATTTTAGACACCTATCCGTCTTAGACGATATAGTAATTCCTTTTGATTACGAAGCTAATAATGGTTTAGAAAAACGAGTTTCTTCTGAGAATAATGTTTTAGAGTCTAGAGATTTATAAACATTAGTCTTAGACAAAGAAAATGAACTCGTAGAGATGAGTGAGGATGAACCTGACTTAGAAGAATCAATTGGCCACTTTCAGGAATCTGATGAACTTGAAATTAGGGAAGTTGTGACCAGTCTTTCTAGAGACACTGAAAACTCTAAGTTTGGGGGTGATTATCATTCTCCGTGTGCTTTAACTCTTAGAAAGTTCCCTCACTTGGGACTTGACATATGTTCCTCAACCATTTTACGAGATTATCTTCATACACGTTTTCCTGAACCTAGTGATGTCCATAAGGAAGTTCAGTTGTTAGAAACCCATCCTCTGGTTGATGTGGTTTACCCAGGCTATGATACCCAAATTGACTCTGTTTTCTCACCAAATATTTTTCGACCAATTGTGGGAACGTATAAATTTCAGATGTGTCAATTATTAAATTTTGAGACTAAACCTAATTACTTTAGGAGATTAGGGTCGACACATTTGTTTAAGGAAGACCACCATTCTTATTGTAGTCATTTGTGTAAGTCAAATCTGATTGACTTAGAGAATCCTCAGTTATTCAGGTTATTATTATGTGCTTCTAAATTTTTCCAGACTTTAGAACCTGATCTTTTGGATCTTACTTATGAGGAAGTGCTTCCCATGAAAATATTTTATTTGGACCCAGTCATAGATACTGAACCACAGCTAGATATAGTTGTCTTAAACAGGAAACTAGACAAGGGTGTGCTTTATTTGTTCATTTTATTGGCATTTTGCAGATTCCTGTTACTTGTGATAGCTCTATTTGGTTTTGATGACCCACAAATATGTCGGCTATTACTTTATGATTTTATAAGGTGACTAATCCTTTCTTAGTCTGACTGAAGACGTTAAACTTAGCACTTCTTGGGAGGTAACCCATTCTCATGCAACACGGTAATATATTTTCTTAACTCTTTTGCTTCAAATGGTAACTGTTTCTCCTTGTTCATGCTTTTAATTTTATCTTTATAACATTGAGGACAATGTTAGATTTAAGTTTGGGGGTATGGGAGAAACTTTTTAGTTGCATATTAATAAACTCCAGAGCCTAGAATTTTATGCTTATTAAGGATGGCACTAACCAATCTAAGTGGATGGAAGCATCTTGGTTGTAAGAGTTGAGGAACCAATCTGATTAGATGGAAACATCTAAAGAGTCTATTCATAAAAGCACAAAGCTAAGGTGTTATAAATAACATGGTAGTTTTGCCATATCTCGTTGAGTCCTTTTCACTTCTGTTTTTCTTTTGTTTTCTTTTTAAAATATGTTTCTCTAAGTGATTAGGTGGGGCTCACGATTCAAGTTCTTACCACTGCTAGGGTTAAGTAGAGTGACTGGGATACCAAATATATATATATATATATATATATATATATATATATATATAAGAAGAAACAAAAATAATTATTATGAAAAAAATAAAAAATAAAAAGAGAAGAAATTGAGACCATACCATCAGACAAAACGGAATAAAGTGTT